>NC_038250.2:24760215-25008086 GCF_000004515.6 Glycine max
TTTTTAGCCCTTGTATTTTAGGGCACCTAGACTAGTTTTTGTATTAGGGGTAGTTTTGTAATTTCACATGCACTAAGTGAATATTTAATGTGTGTGGTTGGAAATAAATTCAATTGAATTGGTAGAAGCCCAATCCAATTAAATTTTAGAAGGGGAGGTGAGCATTTGCTTACTACACCCCATTGCCACATCATATAGTCACACTTTGTGCATGTCCTTCATGCTTTACATGCCTCATGACACCTAAGCACACTTAGTGGAGAATCTTGGAATTGATCTTGGATTAGTGGACTGAACCATAACTAAAATTCACTAATCATAATTAGTGAAATTTTGGCTCCAAAGTTTGGCTCCACAAATTCAATTTCAAATTCAAGTGAAATTTGAATTGAAATTCAAATTTTCCTCCAATTTTGTGTGACACTTAGGCTATAAATAGAGGTCATGTGTGAGCATTTTCTTGAACTTTGATCATTTGAATATTAAACTTCAGATTTCAGAGCTCATTTAGAGCACAAAATTTCGTGCTCTTCTCTCCTTCTCCCTTCATTCATCTCCTTCTTCCTCCAAGCTCTTATCCATGGCCTCCTATGGTGGTGAGCTTCTTCTAGACTCATCTTCTCCTTGAAGTGGCATCTCCTCTCTCTCTTCCTTCTCCATTACGCTGCCATTTATCTTCCAAGAAGCAAAAGAATCCATTGATGAAGAAGATCCTAGGCCTACAAGCTCCAATGGAGCTTACATCAGCTATTATAGGGGGTGTGTAGGTAAGCTCTAGCTTCTTTAGGAATCTTCTCAAGGAAGCTTCTCAAGGAGGTGAGCTTAGTTATTAGAGGGATGTGTGTAGCTAAGCTCTAGCTTCTCAAGGAAGTTTTCTCAAAGAAGCTTCTCAAGGAAGTTTTCTCTAGAAAGCTTCTCAAGGAAGCTACCTAGTTGATAAATAGAAGCATGTGTAACACTTGTTGTAACTTTGATGAATGAGAGTCTTGTGAGACACAACTCAAAGTTCAACTTCTCTCCCTTTTTCTTCCTTCAATTTCGTGCTCCCCCCTCTCTCTTTCTCTCCCTCTTTCTTTTCCTCCATTGAAGCATCCTCTCCAAGCTTCATATCCAAGGCTCATCTTGGTGGTGAAGCTCCTTCTTCCATGGCTTATTCCCTAGTGGATGGCGCCTCCTCTCACCTCTTCTCCTTTGTCTTCCACTGCATCTCCATGGTGGAAAATCACCATTGAAGGACCTCATTGAAGCTCAAAGATCAAACCTCCATAGAAGCCCCACAAGCAACCTTCCATCAAGTGGTATCATGATGTAAGCTCCATTGGAGCTTGTAGGCCTAGGATCTTCTTCATCAATAGATTCCTTTGCTTCTTGGAAAATGAATGACAGCCGAATGGAGAAGGAAGAGAGAGAGGAGATGCCACTTCAAGGAGAAGATGAGTCTAGAAGAAGCTCACTACCATAGGAGGTCATGGATAAGAGCTTGGAGGAAGAAGGAGATGAATGAAGGGAGAGGGAGAGAAGAGCATGAAATTTTGTGTTTTAACAGAGCTCTAAAATCTGAAGTTTAATATTCAAATGATCAAAATTAAAAAAATGCACACACATGACCTCTATTTATAGCCTAAGTGTCACACAAAATTAGAGGGAAATTTGAATTTGAATTCAAATTTTACTTGAATTTGAAATTGAATTTGTGGAGCCAAAATTTCACTAATTATGATTATTGAATTTTAGTTATGGTTCAGCCCACTAATCCAAGATCAATTCCAAGATTCTCCACTAAGTGTGCTTAGGTGTCATGAGGCATGTAAAGCATGAAGGACATGCACAAAGTGTGACTATATGATGTGGCAATGGGGTGTAGTAAGCAAATTATCACCTCCCCCTCTAAAATTTAATTGGATTGGGCTTCTACCAATTCAATTAAATTTATTTCCAACCACACACATCAAATATTCACTTAGTGCATGTGAAATTACAAAACTACCCCTAATACAAAAACTAGTCTAGGTGTCCTAAAATACAAGGGCTAAAAAATCCTATATTTCTAGGATACCCTACCTACATTATGGAGCCCTAAATACAAGACCCCAAATTAATAAAACCTTAATCTAATATGTACAAAGATAAGTGGGTTCATACTTAGCCCATGGGCCTGAAATCTACCCTAAGGCTCATGAGAACCCTAGGGCCTTCTCTTGCATCTTTGGCCCAATCTTCTTGGAGTCTTCTATCCAATACCCTTCGGGGGTAGGATTGCATCAATGAGGCATGTAAAGCATGAAGGACATGCACAAAGTGTGACTATATGATGTGGCAATGGGGTGTAGCAAGCAATTGCTCACCTCCCCCTCTAAAATTTAATTGGATTGGACTTCTCCCAATTCAATTAAATTTATTTCCAACCACATACATCAAATATTCACTTAATTCATGTGAAATTACAAAACTACCCCTAATAGAAAAACTAGTCTAGGTGCCCTAAAATACAAGGGCTAAAAAGTCCTACATTTCTAGGGTACCTTACCTATATTGTGGAGCCCTAAATATAAGGCCAAAAAAATAATGAAACCTTAATCTAATATGTACAAAGATAAGAGGGCTCATACTTAGCCCATGGGCCCGAAATCTACCCTAAGGCTCATGTGAATCCTAGGGCCTTCTCTTGCATCTCTAGCCCAATCTTCTTGGAGTCTTCTATCCAATGCCCTTGCAGGGTAGAATTGAATCACTATGGGCCCTGCAATTCAGGAACCTAATGTAAAGGATCCAAAAGTCCACTTCTAGTGATAACTACTAAGGGCAGTTTCAGGTAACTTTACTGGCTTCTAGAGATATCATCCTCTTAGGCAATTCATTGTCGCAATAGGGACTATCAACAATAATGAATGTAATAGATAGGGAGACACACACCAAACACAACAACATAGCAAAGTTTATATACAAATATGAACAAATCAAAAGACAAAAGGGAAAAAGGAACATAAATAAAGAAGAAGTCAACTCTCGCAACCTACCCTACAATGGGTGTGCGGGCTGTCGCAATCTACCATTCAGCAAGAGGGCGAGGCGAAATAAAAATGGCGTCTTCTTATGAAGAAAATGTGTGGAGTCGCCACCAACATTTATTTGAGGAAAACGTTAGAAAAAACAAAAGACGAAGGTCAGCGTATTTTGAAAATGAGGGTTCGAGAGTTGTTTACGCATAGGGAAGGCATTAGCACCCCACACACCTGTCACAAGGGACGACAACCTTTATTCGAGTGTGCAAAACATGACTTCAATATTATTTATTTTCCCTTTTTATGTTTATTATTTTTTTGGGGTCGACAAGGGTGTTGCCCTTGCTCCTACGTATCCTCAGATGCGATGAGGAATTCAAACCTACGTAGTTCTTTAAGTCTAAAAGTTTGTGTGTTACATTAATTTTATTTTTTTTGAATGATTGATTTTAATTGTGAACAAAAGTTTTTTAAGGCATTGGACCTTGAAATTATCTCAAGTGATATTTAATGAAAATCAGAGAGAATCATTAAGGCATTAGACCTTGAAGCAATCTCAAGCGATATTTGATGAAATGAATAAGTTTATGAGTTGGTTTTATTTTGCATTTGTTTCACTTATTAATCTTCAATCTTTTTAAAAGATAACTTGCGGCACTAATGATCGATTAAAACTTAATTTACAAGAAGAAAATGAGATTACTGAGGATAGAAGAAGTAAGCTGGCTCGCCTAGGCGAGCTAGTTCCTTCACCCCTAAGTAATCTAGGGGCCCTAGTGAGCAAGGGTCCAGAAAACCGCCTAAAATGACTCTTTTGCCCTTCCTTTTTCTATATCTTAAGCATTCTTGATCAAAACATTGAATGATTATTTGTTTCGCACTATAACTGACATTCAACACCATAAGTCAACTAGCAAGGATCAAAATATCAACAAACGATAGTCCCCTAATGAAATTAGGGTATGAAAATTGATTTTTGAAAGCTGGGTTTTTTCTATTTTGAAAGCATGAAAAAATAAATATTGAAATTACGAGGGAATAGAATCAAATAAAGACCGAAAGTTAACCACATTTGGGACCACTCAAAGGAATGCATACATGCAGCTTGTGGTTCTTCAATAATGGATTGTCAAATGTTGGTTGCTTCTTAATATCAATGCATTCAACATGAGCGTGATTTATGTTTATACACCTCCCCCAATAAATTTTGATCATAATATATGGTTGGTCACAAAAAATAGACTAAGCTTGAAGGTGATTTTAATAACCTAAATGTAAAGAAGCATTAAAATATGAATGAGATTATAGATTAATAGTTTTGGTTAGATTAATTCTATAAAAAGTATTCTCATTTCAATAAGAAAATATAACGTACTACTTGTGAATTTTGGTAGATGAACTCTATATGTATCTACAAGATCCATCATTAAATCAACCAAATCAGAAAAAAAGGACTATCTAAAACCATTCTTTCGATTGAAGGATCCTCAACTCCATACATAAGGCTGCAAGGAATGACATCATTAAGCAGGAAGTGATATACACTGGTAAGACTGAAATGCTAAAGAATCGGTGAGTTTATAACTTGAGTTCAAAAATTAAGAAACATACGGGTGGCTTTTTAACACTACTAATAAGGAGAATGTGTTTTTGGTAGGAAATGGTTTGAAATATTCATTGCAAAAAGGCATAAATGCATACATAGAAAGCATATCATTTCTACAAGTCTATAAAAATATAGAACTTAAATGAAGGTACTATGAAATGCTTCATCCTCAAGGTTACATTCTACATTTTGCAGACAACCGCATAAGGTGTATGCATATCAATGATTATCTATGAAATGTCATACACCTTGTTTTACAAGTTAAGGTCGTGTTCAACTACCATTTTAAGGGCTGCAATCCCTTCATTGTTGTTTTCAATGCTATGATCAATCAATCCTTATTAACAATTCCAAAAAATCTCAACGAATTATTTATTCATTTATTGACCTCAAGCCACACTGGCTCCTAATAGGGTATGACACATTTGATTTTTCAAAGCTGGGTGAAGTGCAAAAAGTAAGTGTCTCATGCAAAAGTATATTTCAAGACACATTGGAGTGGGCCCAATATTAACACATGTTCATGACGGTAAAGATTTATGTCATTGCTCTCGACCCAAAAAATGATATTTATTTTTATCACTATTTTTTTGTTTAAAAAGAAAAATCCTTTGCTCGTGTCATTAACCAAAAGTAGGGGGCAAATCCATATGTTTGGCCTTTCAACACTACTAGAAAAAGTGCATTCTACGTCAGCTAATTTACACATACATCGACGATTATTAACCGTCATCATAAGCAAAGGTACCCTTCTACGAAGGTTTCACAAAATTTGTCTTAGAAAAAGATATCATTCTAAAACAATTTTTTTATATAACAATCTAAGAGTATCTTCTTTAAAAAAAAGTTAAAAACTGTGAAGATTCTAAGATGGTTTTTGGGAAAACCATCCAAGAAAGTATAATTTCTAACACAGTTTTTCTACGAATCGTTTTAGAATATATTTTTTAAAAACAAAATTAAAACTTAAAATAATGGTTTTTGCAGTATTTTTCACTTTCTTTTACTCTAATTAAATGAAATAACAACCCCAATAATTTTAGATTATAAAAATAACATATCATCTCTTAATTAGGAGAAAACATATACAAATGTACCATGAAATAAAAAATGTTCACTATTTTGTTTGTTTTGCCTCTATCCTCCTATACTTCATGAATGATCACAAGCTCACAATCTTGAAAGAAAATTGTAAACAATGAATCATCCTAATTCCTACGTGTTAATTAAAGTTAAAGAAGTTCTACAAGTACAATAAAATTGCAGTCATCATTGTCAATAACGGAAATGAATCAGGAGGCAGATGATAAGCCACAAAGTTTGACAAAACCAAAACTAGCCAAATTGTATCATTCTGCCGTACGTCGCTACTAGAGAAAAATTCCTCTTGGTTCAGTTTTTAATTTGAAACTTTTAACTAGTTCAATAGTATTAGACTTAAATCATATAACATTGATTTCTTGACTGGGAAAGTTTCCTTCGCACTTGATAAATGACTTACATAAAAATTCTTAGCACAAATATGTTGGTAATATATTTATGAGCTGCTGAGTAAAATTATAGTCATATGACTCACAAACTAATAAGTGTACACTATTTCCAACACAACATTTATGATGTTCAAAGAAAGAAAGTTCACTAATTATTTTTCCATCAAATTATTCAAACATTACATATACACAGGCAAATAAAAGTGATTTTTTCAATTAACAAAAAAAATACAAAGGAAAAATAACATTAATGATGTTCATGTCTATTATGTCAAATTTTGCTTTCATTAGGATTGTTTTTTTGCATGTATCGAATTGCAAACTTCACATGTAACATGAAGAACCAAATATAAATGGAAAAATCGTAGGGCAATGATAATTTGTTCTCTTAAGAGAGAAACAAGGGCCATGAAATCATATGCTAGCCATGTGTATAAAGTATATAAATATTCATTGAGAGGACTAAAGATACTCATATGTTGCAAAATGAAAACTACAAATATTCATAGACCCCTATCAAAAAATAGCAATCATTCATCATAGTTGCTATATTACTCCATGACAAACTATAGCCTTGGTCAATTGCTTTTGAAGAAATAGATTATAAAAAACCATCTTTACAACATCCATGTCACTCATCACAAAACATGTATATGAACATGATAGGTGTCTAGAAATGCTATAAACTCCAGCTTGGATGGATAGGGACATTCATTGGTGTTAAAATACACCTCCCCCAATAACTTTTGATCATAATATATGGTTGGTCACAAAAAATAGACTAAGCCTGAAGGTGATTTTAATAACCTAAACGTAAAGAAGCATTAAAATATGAATGAGATTATAGATTAATAGTTTTGGTTAGATTAATTTTATAAAAAGTATTCTCATTTCAATAAGAAAATATAATGCACTCACTGTGAATTTTGGTAGACAAACTCTATATGTATCTACAAGATCCATAATTAAATCAACCAAATCAGAAAACTGACTATCTAAAACCATTCTTGCGCTTGAAGGATCCTCAACTCCATACGTAAGGCTGCAAGGAATGACATCATTAAGTAGGAAGTGATATACACTGGTAAGACTGGAATGCTAAACAATTAGTGAGTTTATAAATTGACTTTAAAAATTAAGAAACACATGGGTAGATGAAAGAAAGAAAACAAGAGAGAAAAGACAAAGGAAAAAAAAGAGTGGAAGAAATAAGTCAAGATGAAAGAAAGAAAATAAGAGAGGAAGAAACAAGAAAAATAATGAAAGAAATGAAAAGAGAAAAACATGCCTCCTATAGTAGTCATAACTCTTACAAGAGCCTAAGTGAAGAACTTCGTGACTATTACGAAGGAAGGCATAGGTCACATCTTAGACCTCACTCCCATAGAAGAGAAAAGGAAAGAAAGCCTCAAAAGGCTAACATTCGCCTCTCAAACTTCCATGGGAAGGACAATGTAGAGGCTAACTTAGATTGGGAAATAAGGGTAGAGCAACAACTTAAAAAGAAGTCTACTTCAAAATCTTATGGCTCTCACTCTTATCCAAAGAAAGACAAAGGTCAAGGCATCTTAGGGGTGACACCTTCTAAGCCCAAAGATGATAAGGGGAAGACAATAGAAAAGCAAGCCCTTAAGGCTAGTATGCAAGAGAAAACTAGCTCTATAAAGTGCTTTAAATGTCTTGGAAGATGACACATTACTTCTCAATGCCCCACCACAAAAACCATGATTATGAGGGGCCAAGACATTTATAGTAGCCAAGACAAGGTTACTACTTCACCTTCCTCTAGTGAAAGTGAAGAAGCAAAAGGGGAAGAATCTAGTGAAGAAATCTACCCCCAAGAAGAAGGACAACCATTAGTGGTTAAAGAGAAGTGTAAGGAGGTAAGTGTCTCCTCCAAGAGTTTAGCTAAGAAGGAAACTCATTTTACAATAAAGACAAACATTAAAGAAACTTTCCCTCTTAGACAACCTCCACATTTTCTCTTTTGTAAAAAGACACTTGCTAGCATTGCCACACCACTTGGGCTTGAGTTTATTCCTCAAGTAAAGAAGTTGTTGGATGAGGGTTTAGTTCGCAAGAGCTTAAATCCTTGTGCTTTGTTGGTGCCCAAAATAGGTATTATTAGGCACCAAGTCCCTAAAATAGGTGGTATGATGAATGTTTTGAGTGGTGCAACCCTCTTTTGTAAAATCACTCGTTCACCTAACATCTTCATGGTGTGTGTACATAGGGACCCATTAGGTAGGTTTGTCCTTATTTTTAGTTTCAATACAAACTTAGGTACTCATATGGGACATCGTAGGTTTGTCATACTTTTTGGTAGGAATAATCAATATGAAAATACAGAAAAAGGTATGTTTTATTGCGTTACTTTTCTTAATTTTTCAAATAGTGATCAAGGGGTTCCCATGAACCCTAAGAGAATAAAGGTCATTCCTGAGTGGCCCACTCCAACAAGTATAAGAAAAATTTGGGGCTTCCATGACTTAACAAACTTTTACAAAAGCTTTGTCCCATATTTTTCTATACTTGTAGCACCACTCATTGAGTTAGTGAGAAACCATGTTCCTTCATGGGAAGATGCCCAGGAAATGGGTTTTCAGACCTTACCTTACTTCAACATACCAAACACCACTAATACATATGTTTTTGTTCTTTTTACAGGTGTTGAGGGAAGGAGCCCAGAGTATGAAGAACCTCGGGATTTGAGGTCAAATCCTTTCCAAGGTGGAGGGAATGATGCAATCCTACCCCGCAAGGGCATTGGATAGAAGACTCCAAGTAGATTGGGCCAGAGATCCAAGGAAAGGCCCTAGGGTTCTCATGAGCCTTAGGGTAGATTTTGAGCCCATGGGCTAAGTATGAGCCCGCTTATCTTTGTAAATATTAGAATAGGTTTTTTCCTTCCTTTATGCCTTGTATTTTGGCCATTCTAGTAGTATAGAGTTTTAGCCTTGTATTTCGAGGCATTTTGAGTAGTCTTTGTAGTATGGACTTTTTTTGTATTTTCATGTATTTTGTCATGGGGGTGAGCTTAGCTATTATAAGGGGTGTGTAGCTAAGTTCTAGCTTCTCATCTCAAGGAGGTGAGCTTAGCTATTAGAAAGGTGTGTGTAGCTAAGCTCTAGCTTTTTTAGGAATCTTTTCAAGGAAGCTTCTCAAGGAGGTGAGCTTAGTTATTAGAGGGGTGTGTGTAGCTAAGCTCTATCTTCTCAAGGAAGTTTTCTCAAAGAAGCTTCTCAAGGAAGTTTTCTCAAGAAAGCTTCTCAAGGAAGCTACCTAGTCTATAAATAGAAACATGTGTAACACTTGTAGTAACTTTGATGAATGAGAGTCTTGTGAGACACAACTCAAAGTTCAACTTCTCTCCCTTTTTCCTCCTTCAATTTCATGCTCTCCCCCTCTCTCTTTTTCTCTCTCTTTCATTTCCTCCATTGAAGCATCCTCTCCAAGCTTCTTATCCAAGACTCATCCTTGTGGTGAAGCTCCTTCTTCCAAGGCTTATTCCCTAGTGGATGGCGTCTCCTCTCACCTATTCTCCTTTGTCTTTCGCTGCATCTCCATGGTGGAAAATCACCAGTAAAGGACCTCATTGAAGCTCAAAGATCCAACCTCCATAGAAGCTCCACAAGCAAGCTTCCATCACTTTATAACACTGCTAACCAAGAGAATGTGTTTTTGGTAGGAAATGGTTTGAAATAATCATTGCAAAAAGGCATAAATGCATAAATAAAAAGCATATCATTTCCACAAGTCTATAAAAATATAGAACTTAAAATAACTTCCAGAGTGCTAAAAAATATAAATGAAGGCACTATGAAATGCTTCATCCTCAAGTTAAGGTTGCATTCTACATTTTGCAGACAACCCCATAAGGTGTATGGCATATCTATGAAATGTCATACACCTTCTTTTACAAGTTAAGGTCGTGTTGAACTACCATTTTAAGGGCTGCAATCCCTTCATTGTTGTTTTCAATGCTATGATCAATTGATCCTTATTAAAAATTACAAAAAATCTCAACGAATTATTAATTCATTTATTGACCTCAAGCCACACTGGCTCCTAATAGGGTATGACACAATTGATTTTTGAAAGCTTGGTTTTTTCTGTTCTGAAAGCATGAAAAAATAAATATTGAAATTAAGAGGGAATATAATCAAATAAAGACCGAAAGTTAACCACATTTGGGGCCACTCAAAGGAATGCATTCGTGCATCTTGTGGTTCTTCAAAAAATGATGGTGAAATGTTGGTTTCTTCTTAATATCAATGCATTCAACAATGTACCCAAAATTTAAATATAAAATCCAAAAATACAACATGAATCACTAAAAAATTTAAACAGTGTTGTGAGATTATGTTCAATATAAGGAGGTATAAGATGGTATATTAAAAAGATATAGAATACATGAATAATATTGATATGAGGTATTTTTTTGTGATTAACTTTGTGTTTTTTTTCCAGGTTGCATTCCATTTTTATGTTTTCTTTTTATTTTCCAACATAATTTTTCCAAAACTTTAGTTTTCAAATATTTTTTCAGAGAAATAGATGTTTTCAATTTTAATTTAATACATTTTGAAATTGAATTATGAAAATATTAGGTTTATTAGTGTAAAAGTTTTCAAAAAAAAAAGTCAATGAGTAAATGTTGAGTTCGAGTTTGCACTGCTCCAAACAAAAAGTTAGCCTGCATTTAAATAAGCCTCGACAAAGTTAGTATAACAGATTTTGAATGGAATCCATTTTGTAAAATTAATTTTTATAGAGTGTGATTTATGTTTAGATATTTTTATTATAAAAGAAATAATGTAGTAAAATTTAATGTAAAATGTTAAATCCAACACAAAAGATGCTGCAATCCTACCCCCCCAAGGGCATTGGATAGAAGACCCCAAGAATATTGGGCCAGAGATGCTGAAAAAGGCCTTCGGGTTCTCATAAGTCTTATGGTAGAGTTTTAGCCCACGGGCTAACTATGAGCCCACATTACATTAGGGTTTCATTATTTTAGGGCTGCATAGTGTAGCGACGATACCCAAGTAATGTAGGATTTGTTTGCCCTTTTAATTTAGGGCACCTAGGCTAGCTTTTGTATGAGGGGTAGTTTTATAATTTCACATGCATTAAGTGCACTATTGGACCTGTAAGTGTGTTGGGAGAGAAATTTAATTGAATTGGGAGAAGGCCAATCCAATTAAATTTTGGACCTTCCTAAGAGGGAGGTGAAAATATTCTTGCTACACCATATTGCCACATCATATAGTCACCTTTTGGGCATGTCCTTGATGCTTTACATGCCTCATGACACTTAAGCCACAAATCATAATTAGTGAAATTTTGGATCCAAATTTGGCTCCACAAATTCAAATTCAAATTCCAGAGAAATTAGAATAAAAATTCAAAGTTCCCTCTAGTTGTTGAGATACTTAGGCTATAAATAGATGCCTTGTGTGTGCATTTTTAAACGTTGATCATTTGAGAATTACACTTGAAATTTCAGACCTTATTTGAGGTATCAAATTTCATGCTCCCTCTCCTTTCACTCATCTTCTCCTACCTTCAAGCTCTTATCCTTGGTTTCCTATGGTGATCTGCTTGTTCTTGACTCATATTCTCCTTGAAGCGGTGTCTCATTTCACCTTTCCTCCTTCTCCATTCCTTTGCCACTGATCTTCAAGAAGCAAAGGACTCCATTGATGAAGAAGATCCAAGACCTACAAGCTCCACATAGAACTACATCAAAAGCTACCTAAATTTAGTTCACTTTAGAATTTATTATGAATTCAGAATCAACGTCTCCATTAAACATGCAATCAAATGCATGGAAATTTGTGAAGCAGGTCTAGATTAATCGGATGAGTAATGCATTTATCATAAATTTCTAAATATTATCTTTGATTCCTACAAACAATTGTTTAACGTTATTTTTGAAATTTTAACATAAAATCAAATTCACACCAATTAAATCATATAGACTAACATATTTAGAAGACATTAAAATTTTAAAGATAAAATTAATATGATCAACTTCATTTGTAAGATAAATATAATATTTATTTAGATAGAGGTATAAATCTTGAGTTTGAGTCTCAGCCTATAATTGTACTATTAAATAGTTGAAGACAAATTTTATTTCCTCCTCTCATATTACTTCTAATTATTTAGTGAATTTCAAGAATCTTACTAAATAGTTTGGGCCACCATTTTATTTAGTTTGCAATACTTAAATTCACTAAAATCTTGAGCAACCAATATTTTTTATTTTTATTTTTATTTTTCGTTGCCAAGAAACATTTGAGACTAAATTAATAATGGTTTTTTCATTTATCTGTAATTAACAACAAAAGAGAAATGGACTCTTCAATTTAGCCGTAGTATATTCTATTTAAGGTAGGGGCAGGGTAATCTTGCATCTTGGCACTGCCCTGATAAAGCTTAATTTTGTTAACACTATGAATAACATTTCAGTAAATTCACCTCGTGAAAATCCATTGGTCATTTGTCAACATTAAACGAAAGTACATGGAAGACAAAAACACAAACAAAAAAGATACGAACAATACAATTACGTAGTTAGACAAAACGAACAACTTTATTTTCAAATATCTGACAAAGCTTGCTTATAAAAATTAATTAATTTCCACAACTACCACCGGGTCCTCCAAATTGGAGAGAATATCCAACCTCCTCTGCAATATATCCCAAGTATCGAACACCAAAACAATCAGATCTATCAGAGAATGTTTGTGCTCCATGTGGTCCAATTCCATAATTTCTTGTTGCTTCATTTTGAAACGAGACAAATGTAAAATAACACGCATGATGAAAAGTATGATCAGGAAAGTGTCCAGATCCCATTGGGGGACTAGGAGTATTAGGAGGAGTTCTTGTTCGCCCACCCCACCCCACTTGATCAGCTGAGGTCATGTTGGAGAACAAGGCTGCTGGAAAATATCCAATATTTATATTTGCCATATTTAACCACCAGTTTTTGGTCACTGGATCCTGGATACATATATAAAATTTTGTTTGTCAATATACCATACCAAACATTACATGTCTCATACAAAATTAAAAATTTATAATTATATATATTTACCTAATAATGTATGATTGAGAAATCAATATAAACTACAATCTCAAAGTAGTTGCATGTAATTCTATATATAAAGCATAAACATGACCTGAGTAATAGAAATGATAAATTCAAGCTGCGTTCCACCGTAGGTAGAATAATTGTTCACATGTGTACCAAGGTAATTTACTTTGCTTATCTGAACAAAACCTGAACATCGAATATTGTAGCACCCTGTCCGCTCGAAATTATCTGACTGTGTCATTTTAAACACCATATAAAAATTTGACAAAATGAAACATGTTTCTTAAGCTGACCTAAAATAAAAAAAATATTTGATATTGTATGGACAAATTTGTTTCATTTTAATAAGCTAAGTAAAGATAAGAAAAAATGAAACAATATCTTTCCTTACCGTCCATGCCGAGTAAATATAGGTTTTATCATCACCATATAATTGTGGAGCCACCTGATAGCCGTGCATGAGATCAATTCAGTATTTTTTTATATAATCAGATTGACACAGATTAAATAACTTGTGTGTATAATATTGGGAAAATTATAATTGCATCAATTAAAACTGACATGCCATCCTGCAGCGATTTTGTTAGCAGCTTCCACTGGTCCATTTTGAACCCATAAATGAGAAGAACTAACTTGATCCTTCCTACTAACTCTTGGATTAAACACATTATTTGATCCAATAACTCCATAATAAGGACCATATAATGATGAAAGAGATACTTCTGCAATCTACAAAATTCAATATATTTGAATAACTAGTCAAATTGAAACATTAAATATCATGCGGTTTATTGAAATTGCCTATAGACATTAGAAAGTTTGTTGTGCAAGGAAAAACTTACATGAACACCGGGAATATCTTGAGTCATTATGTGATAATTTAAGAATGATTTTTCACGAATGAGATCATCTTTTGTTGTTCTTCGAATAGGTACAGTCCCTGTTGGACACTGGTCCTTCTGAAGCACAAGTAATGGCCTAGTTGGTGATTTCTTCACACTTGTTTTTCCTATTGATTTTTGAAAGCTGGGTTTTCTCTATTCTCAAAGCAAGAAAAAATGAATATTGAAATTAAGAGGGAATAAAATCAAAGAAAGACTGAAATTTAACCACATTTGAGGCCATTGAAAGGAATGCATACCTGGAGCTTGTGGTTCTTCAATAAAGGATGGTCAAATGCTGGTTGCTTGTTAATATCAATGCAATCAACAATGTACCCAAGATTTGTCTATAAAATCCAAAAATACAACATGCACAAATAAAATTTTTAAACAATGTAGTGAGATTATGTTCAACATAAGGAAGTATATGATGGTATATAAAAAGGATATAGAATACATGAATACTCTTGATAGGAGGTTTGTTAAGGAGCTCTAGTTGTCTTTCCAACTCCAAATCTTCTTGTAGTACATTTTGAGTACCATGAACTTTATGCCTAGCACCGCTAGTTACTAGACACATTACAAGGAGCAATGTATTGATCATTTTTTTAAGATTCTATTGTCAAATAAAATGATTGAATGATCGATCGATCACCTTTTCATATTACCTGTACTTATACCATTACTACAAGAGAGTTTAAATAGTTCTAAATTTGAATTAGGCAAAACATTTACACTTTGATAGGTAAAGAAATATGTGGCCGGGGGACTGGAAAAAGAAAGAAATAAAAAGGATATAAATGATAGTGAGTTTTAAGTGGAAAATTTGTTAAGAACGGTAGAACTAGAAATAGAATAAAATGAAATGATTGCTTTACACTTTTTCTAGTTATATTGAAAATTAAGGAAATAAATAGAAACAGATACAGGAAAGACTACTACACTATCCTTTATTGCTATTCAATGCTGCTGCTAATTTTATGCCATGTATGACGGAGGCTTCGGATGACACTTTGATTTCCAAAATTTGATACCGGGATTAACCAATATGGTTGAAAATAAATAAAAGGATACTAGTATAAAAGAAAGATCACTCTGTTATCTTTTACTGTTATTCAAAGCCCGAGATATATGCCTTTTATGAAATAAATTTTGATATGCAATGTTCTAATCAAGGAAGATTTGTATATTGATCCATCTTTTGAGAGAAAGTAGAGTTCAGACTCAGTAAGGATAAATTTTTTAGTGCACTGAAAATGGAAAGTGCGAGAAGCATGTGGTGAAGTGCAGAAAGTAAGTGTCTTACGCAAGAGTATATTTTAAGACACATTGGAGTGGGCCCAATATGAACACATGTTTGTGACGGTGAAGATATATATCATTGCTCTCGACCCAAAAAATGAGATTTATTTTTATCACTGTTTTTTTTGTTTAAAAAGAAAAATCCTTTGCTCGTGTCATTAACCAAAAGTAGGAGGCAAATCCACTATGTCCAATATATTTATGAGCTGCTGAGTAAAATTACAGTCATATGACTCACAAACTAATAAGTGTCCACTATGTCCAACATAACATTAATGATGTTCAAAGAAAGAAAGTTCACTAATTATTTTTCCATCAAATTATTCAAACATTACATAGTCACAAGCAAATAAAAGTGATTTTTTTTCAATTAAAAAAAATACAAAGGAAAAATAACATTAATGATGTTCATGTCTATTATGTCAAATTTTGCTTTCATTAGGATTGTTTTTTTGCATGTATCGAATTGCAAACTTCACATGTAACATGAAGAACCAAATATAAATGGAAAAATCGTAGGGCAATGATAATTTGTTCTCTTAAGAGAGTTAAAAGAGTTCTAAATTTGAATTAGGCAAAACATTTACACTTTGATAGGTAATGAAATAAGTGGCCGGGGGACTGGAAAAAGAAAGAAATAAAAAGGATATAAATGATAGTGAATTTTAAGTGGAAAATTTGTTGAGAACGGTAGAATTAGAAAAAGAATAAAATGAAATGATTTCTTTACACTTTTTCTAGTTATATTGAAAATTAATGAAATAAATAGAAACAGATACACGAAAGACTACTACACTATGCTTTATTGCTATTCAATGCTGCTGCTAATTTTATGCCATGTATGACGGAGGCTTCGAATGATACTTTGATTTCCAAAATTTGATACCGGGACAAACCAATATTGTTGAAAATAAATAAAAGGATACTAGTATACAAGAAAAATCACTATATTATCTTTTGATGTTATTCAAAGCCCTAGATATATGCCTTTTATGACACAAATTTTGATATGCATTGTTCAAATCAATGAAGATTTGTATATTGGTCCATCGTTTGAGAAAAAGGAGAGTTCAGACTCATTAAGGATAAATTTTTTAATGCACTAAAAATAGTTCTGTTTCATTTTGCCCAGGAGTGCAAAAGGCTAAGTATGGGGGGATTTGACATGTCACTATTTTATCCCAATTTCTTAACCCTTTTTGCACCATTTTAATTACTGATTAGTCTTAATTGTCAAATTAATTAGGCAGTTTTATTATTTGGGCTCATTCAGCTAATTTGATGTTTTTAATCTAATTTCAAGAATTAATGAAGCATTGGGCTTAATCCGGATTTTGGTTGTGGACTTAAACAGGACAAATAAAGCAATGTTTACCTTAGTTAATTTTTAATTAGGAGATTGCTATTTTATTTTATGTTGTTTAGTGTTTATTTCGTTTTGGGTCAGAATATTGTAATAGGGCCCAGTGACTTTGAGTGACCCTTATAAATAGCAGCCTTGGGATTCGTGTAAAGGAGGCTATTCATTATTCAGAGCATAGTTTTAGGGTTTTAGGTTTTTCTGTTCTGATGCTACTGTTTACGTAATGCAATTTTCCATTTTCTGCTTCTAATTGCAATTTCGTTCTTGTTTCTTCTTCTGCCTTTAGTTTCATTTATGTTTTCTGTTCTTAGTTTCATTTACGTTTTATGCTCTTATCTTCATTTACGTTTCTGCTCCTAGTTTCATTTATGTTTTCTGCTTTCGTTGAAATTATGGAAGGCTAATTTTCTAGTGTTGTTTCCTTCTGAGAACGAAGCTTAACTCTCTTCGAGGTTCTGTTTATAATGTAGCTTCCTGGCAATTTTCCCTTCACCAATTAACCCACATTCGTTAATGTTAATCTATGCACGCTTAGTGTTTGATTAATTGCCTCTGAGCTTAACTTGCATTCTTGCTTAATGAACGAAGGGTTAATTGGTGTATGTGTTGCCTAATCACGTATTGACAACCCTAAATTGATTTTTGCTTGGTAAATTAAAATAAGGTTGGATTAAGTGGTTAAATGTTAGGGACAAATTCTTCATAACCTAGGACAAGAGAATAGAATCTGAATAAGAGGAAACAACACGTTTTTACTACTATTAATTTCGTATTCCAGTTCGCTTGTTATTTAATTCACAAAACAAACAACCCCCCCCCCCCCAAATTGTTACTGTTACTGCAAGTATATTATGAACATATGGTTTAGCATTGCTCGTTGGGAAACGACCTAGGATCACTTCCTATTTAGTGCATTTTAATGTTTGTTTGATTCGGGTACGACCTCGATCAACCATTACTACAAGAGAGTTAAAATAGTTCTAAATTTGAATTAGGCAAAACATTTACACTTTGACAGGTAATGAAATAAGTGGCCAGGGAATTGGAAAAAGAAAGAAATAAAAAGGATATAAATGATAGTGAGTTTTAAGTGGAAAATTTGTTAAGAACGGTAGAATTAGAAAAAGAATAAAATGAAATGATTTCTTTAGACTTTTTTCTAGTTATATTGAAAATTAAGGAAATAAATAGAAACAGATACAAGAAAAAGAATAAAATGAAATGATTTCTTTATTGCTATTCAATGTTGCTGCTAATTTTATGCCATGTATGACGGAGGCTTCGGATGACACTTTGAATTCCAAAATTTGATACCGGTAGAAACCAATATGGTTGAAAATAAATAAAAGGATACTAGTATACAAGAAAGCTCACTCTATTATCTTTTACTGTTATTCAAAGCCCCAGATATATGCCTTTTATGACACAAATTTTGATATGCATTGTTCAAATCAAGGAAGATTTGTATATTGGTCCATCGTTTGAGAGAAAGGAGAGTTCAAACTCATTAAGGATAAATTTTTTAATGCACTGAAAACGGAAAGTGCGAGAAGCATGTGGTGAAGTACAGAAAGTAAGTGTCTCACGCAAGAGTATATTTCAAGACACATTGGAGTGGGCCCAATATTAACGCATGTTCGGGACGGTGAAGATATATATCATTGCTTTCGACCCAAAAAATAAGATTTATTTTTATCACTGTTTTTTTTTTTGTTTTAAAAGAAAAATCCTTTGCTCGTGTCATTAACCAAAAGTAGGAGGCAAATCCATATGTTTGGCCTTTCAACACTACTGGAAAAAGTGCATTCTACGTCATCTAATTTACACATACAACGATGATTATTAACCATTGTCATAAGCAAAGGTACCCTTCTACGACGGTTTCACAAAATTTTTTGTAGAAAAGGTATCATCGTAAGACAGTTTTTTAGATAACAATCTAAGAGTATCTTCTTTTAAAACCAAAAAAAAAGTTAAAAATTGTGAAGATTCTAAGATGGTGTTTGGGAAAACCGTCCAAGAAAGTACACTTTCTAACATAGTTTTTCTACGAACCGTTTTATAATGTATTTTTTTTAAAAAAATTATTATTTAAAATAATGGTTTTCACTGTCTTTTTCACTTTCTTTTACTCTAATTAAAGAGAATAATGACCCAAAAAATTTTAGATGATAAAAATAACATATCATCTCTTAATTAGGAGAAAATATATATAAATGTACAATGAAATAAAAAATGTTCACTAATAAGTGTAATATGACTGACAAACTAATAAGTGTACACTATTTCCATCATAACATTAATGATGTTCAAAGAGAGAAAGTTCACAAATTATTTTTCCATCAAATTATTCAAACATTACATATACACAGGCAAATAAAAGTGATTTTTTTCTATTAACAAAAAATACAAATTTAAAATAACATTAATGATGTTCATGTCTATTATGTCAAAATTTGCTTTCATTAGGATTGTTTTTTTGCATGTATCGAATTGCAAACTTCACATGTAACATGAAGAACCAAATATAAATTGAAAAATCGTAGGGCAATGATAATTTGTTCTCTTAAGAGAGAAACAAGGGTCATGAAATCATATGCTAGCCATGTGTATAAAGTATATAAATATTCATTGAGAGGACTAAAGATACTCATATGTT
This sequence comes from Glycine max, assembly GCF_000004515.6. Lineage (NCBI taxonomy): Eukaryota > Viridiplantae > Streptophyta > Magnoliopsida > Fabales > Fabaceae > Glycine > Glycine max. Next base: position 24,779,627 of record NC_038250.2, read on the forward strand.
GCAAAATGAAAACTACAAATATTCATAGACCCCTATCAAAAAATAGCAATCATTCATCATAGTTGCTATATTACTGCATGACAAACTATAGCCTTGGTCAATTGCTTTTCAAGAAATAGATTATAAAAAACCATCTTTACAACATCCATGTCACTTATCACAAAACATGTTTATGAACATGATAGGTGTCTAGATAAGCTATAAACTCCAGCCTGGATGGATAGGGACATTCGTTGGTGTTAAACTACACCTCCCCCAATAACTTTTGATCATAATATATGGTTGGTCACAAAAAATAGACTAAGCCTGAAGGTGATTTTAATAACCTAAACATCAAGAAGCATTAAAATATGAATGAGATTATAGATTAATAGTTTTGGTTGGATTAATTCTATAAAAAGTATTCTCATTTCAATAAGAAAATATAATGCACTGACTGTGAATTTTGGTAGACGAACTCTATATGTATCTACAAGATCCATCATTAAATCAACCAAATCAGAAAAAGGACTATCTAAAACCATTCTTGCGCTTGAAGGATCCTCAACTCCATACGTAAGGCTGCAAGGAATGACATCATTATTTTTATAAATTGACTTTAAAAATTAAGAAACACATGGGTGGCTTTATAACACTGCTAACCACGAGAATGTGTTTTTGGTAGGAAATGGTTTGAAATATTCATTGCAAAAAGGCATAAATGCATACATAAAAAGCATATCATTTCCACAAGTCTATAAAAATATAGAACTTAAAATAACTTCCAAAGTTCTAAAAAATATAAATGAAGGTACTATGAAATGCTTCATCCTCAAGTTAAGGTTGCATTCTACATTTTGCAGACAACCCCATAAGGTGTATGGCATATCTATGAAATGTCATACACCTTCTTTTACAAGTTAAGGTCGTGTTCAACTACCATTTTAAGGGCTGCAATCCCTTCATTGTTGGTTTCAATGCTATGATCAATTGATCCTTATTAAAAATTACAAAAAATCTCAACGAATTATTAATTCATTTATTGACCTCAAGCCACATTGGCTCCTAATAGGGTATGACACAATTGATTTTTGAAAGCTGGGTTTTTTCTGTTCTGAAAGGAAGAAAAAATAAATATTGAAATTAAGAGGGAATATAATCAAATAAAGACCGAAAGTTAACCACATTTGGGGCCACTCAAAGGAATGCATACCTGCAGCTTGTGGTTCTTCAAAAATGGATGGTGAAATGTTGGTTGCTTCTTAATATCAATGCATTCAATAATGTACCCGAAATTGAAATATAAAATCCAAAAATACAACATGAATCACTAAAAAATTTAAACAGTGTTGTGAGATTATGTTCAATATAAGGAAGTATACGATGGTATATTAAAAAGATATAGAATACATGAATAATCTTGATATGAGGTATTTTTTTGTGATTAACTTTGGGTTTTTTTTTCCAGGTTGCATTCTATTTTTACATTTTCTTTTTATTTTCCAACATAATTTTTCCAAAACTTTAGTTTTCAAATATTATTTCAGAGAAATATATGTTTTGAATTTTAATTTAATACATTTTGAAATTGAATTATGAAAATATTAGGTTTATTAGTGTAAAAGTTTTCAAATAAAAAAGTCAATGAGTAAAGGTTGAGTTAGAGTTTGCTTTGCTCCAAACAAAAAGTTTGCCTGCATTTAAATAAGCCTCGACAAAGTTAATATAACTGATTTTGAATGGAATCCATTTTGTAAAATTAATTTTTATGGAGTGTGATTTATGTTTAGATATTTTTATTATAAAAGCTAAAAAGTAGTAAAATTTAATGTAAAATGTTAAATCCAACACAAAAGATGACGCAATCCTACCCCCCAAGGGCATTGGATAGAAGACCCCAAGAATATTGGGCCAGAGCTGCTGAAAAAGGCCTTCGGGTTCTCATAAGTCTGATGGTAGAGTTTTAGCCCATGGGCTAACTATGAGCCCACATTACATTAGGGTTTCATTATTTTTGGGCCTTGTATTTAGGGCTGCATAGTGTAGCGACGGTACCCGAGTAATGTAGGATTTTTTTGCCCTTTTAATTTAGGACACCTAGACTAGCTTTTGTATGAGGGGTAGTTTTATAATTTCACATGCATTAAGTGCACTATTTGACGTGTGAGTGTGTTGGGAGATAAATTTAATAGAATTGGGAGAAGGTCAATCCAATTAAATTTTGGACCTTCCTAAGGGGGAGGTGAAAATTTTTTTGCTACACCCTATTGCCACATCACATAGTCACCTTTTGTGCATGTGTTGGATTTCCCCTGCAATTACTTTTTGTTCCACTTTTTCTTCGTTCAAATATATTCAAGGAAATCCGGTTTGCCAGAAAGCGCACCGGATCGTCAAGTATTTAAAAATTAAAACGGATGAATTCGAGTATCGAACACAGGGAACTAATGTTAGCCTGAATTAAGTTCAGAAATGAAGCATTGTTGAGACAATATGTATGATTAATAATTTCAAACAGAATTTAAACTAAACTTTTATACTACAATCTATAAAATGCAAAGTAAGTAAAAGTGACAGCAGCAGGTAGAAATGTTGGGTCTTCCTCACAAACAAGCTGATGCATATAAATATATTTCTCTAATCAATCATGCTTTTGTGTTCTATGCTATAGCCTAAATTACTAAACCTCGATCCCTCATCAGACCGAATCAATCCAAGTTTCGTCCTTAGATCCCTCTTGTTGGACTAGGCCCAATTGACACAACCCTCTTAGGTTTAGACTAACTTAAACTGAGTTTCATCTACAGATCCCTCTTGTAAGTCTAGACTCAACTAAAGCAGCTTACAAAAGTTTAGCCTAATTTAACCTAAGCTTCGTCCGTAGATCCCTCTTGTAAGACTAGGCCTTGACTAAACAACATTATTGTAACAACATAATTAAAACCAAAACTTAATCTGCATAGCCCTCTTGTAAGACTAAGTTTCGATCCTGCTTCAATCAAGTTCTAAGGCAACAATACATTTCCCAATGCTAAAGTCACCTAACTATGCACACAAATGGATGATCAGACCAAAAGCATACAAACATTAAGCATTGAAGGAAGCATTGAACACAAAAAACTTAATCAATTAGATATTAGGTATTTACATCAACTGTTCATTAGAAATCCCCAACTAGGGTGCTTAGCCAGCCATTACAAAGAAACACAAACAATAATAATCTTACAAAACCTAGGCTTCAATGCACAAGCTACTCATCTTGCTGCTTTTAGGGCTCTTTTCCCCAAATAGGCACTATGGTGTGCTCTGGAATCTGTGCCAATCTTCTGCCTACTATCTATCTAAAAGTCTGTAAAAGTGTACCCTAATTCTGCACAAGACAAGCTTCAAGTAGGCTCTGAATTCACGACATTGTGCTTAGTGCCACCCTTGCACTTAGCGCAGGTAAGTGGACTCGGGCTTAGCGCTAGTCGTGTGCTAAGCCTGGTTGAAGACACCTGCTACGCTTAGCACACTAATCTCGCACTTAGCGCACGACCTTGATGCTGATGCTCTTCCAGATTCTCCTTCGCGCTAAATGCGCTGATGCTGCGCTTAGCCCACTGATGAGCTAAGCTCAACTGTCACTTTTGGAACTTCATGACTTAGCCTCTTTTTTTCACCTGAAAATGCACATATTTCATCATTAAATCCAATGGAAATGTTCTGGAGACAGCTTTAATCATAAAACAAGATTTATTTACAGGATTACTCCAAAATAACCATAAATTGGGGAACTATACAAGTTTTGGAAAATAATTTCTATACATAATCTAGTCGTATAAGGCGACTAACAAACTCCCCCAAATTTATAGTTTTGCTTGTCCTCAAGCAAAGAAAGAACAACTCACTTGTCCTCAAGTGACAAAGACAACGGTCAATCAAAAGAAAAAGGTGTATGATTCAAAAGGAATTAAACCATATGTACTGAATATCATGGAATGCTTAAATCAATTACTTCTCACAAGCATGTAGCTTTTCAAAGATAGGAGTATACACATTAGAGTCACAGCTGAAATAAGCTAGTAAGCATGACAGAAATCAAGGAAGGATCATCAACCATAACCTCACAGTCATTGTTTCACTTAAGCTCAAGTGTTTAGGCTTATTCCATCATAAACAACCAACACAAGTCCCAACCTTTGCATTTCATCTCATATCATACAACAATGAACACACAAAATTGAATCTGAAGGACTTTCTAGGCTTGTAATGGGGTTAGGCTTCCAACAATTCATGGTTTTCTAGGATTCAAAATCTTAGGTTCTAGGAGAGCATTCATCCATTGAATAACGTTCACTTTTTTCATTTTTTTTCATTCATTCTTAACCCACTCTCGCCCTTTATTTAGGCACTTAGCTTTCATTATTTTGCAGCATACACACTTATTAACTTTATTTGTACTTACAGTTTTTTTTAACACAGAAAACATTATATACATAAACAATGTGTGTATACTATTTTCTTTGACCATTTCAATTCTTACCCAGTGCCTCCCCCAAAATTTGGGACAAATTTACCTTGATAATAACTCCCCAAAATTTGGGACAAATTTACCTTGATAATAACTCCCCCAAATTTGGGACAAATTTGCTTTGAACCCAGCTTCTGAGGATGATGCTCTCCTATAACCTAAAATAAGGTAGTAGAAGATACAACTGAATAGGCTCCAGGTTCAATCAATCAATAAATTCATTCAGCTCAAACTGGGTGCAAGGGATAATTCATTCAAACATATGGTCAGCTTTTTGGCTAAGTGGCTATTCATAATCAAACTTGACCTTCATCATCCTCAAATTCATGCATCCAGTCCATACTTCAGAGATTCACGCAAAAATCAATACTAAATGATAGCCGTTTCTCTCAAAATTTAAGGATCACACTTTCATCAGGATACGGTTAATGCATTCCTTCACAATCAATCTAACAACCAACTAGCATTTTCAGACATACTTCCAATCACATGCTCATTCTCTTCTAATGACTGTAAACTTGATCAAAACAATCATCCAATCATCCCAATCCATTCAATTCATACATTTGCTCAATCAACTCATTTTCAAACACTCATTTCATACCAAACAAGCATGGCATACAAAGTTCAACCAATTCACTGTTCAATCAAGCTTTTTGTCCAAGCAAACAAACAACTACACTACTGAAATTTAAATGCTGAAATTTAAAGAACTGAAACATAAAAGCTGAAATTTAAATGACATAATCATAAAATAACTAGAAATAAACTAAAGTGTTCAGAATGCAAAAAATTTAAACGTCTTGCTCCTCCTATGGCTGGTCTTCATTAAGATCCAATGCTGGAGCTACTGATGAATCCTGTATAAGCTGCTCAGGCTTAGCAACTGGTGCAGCATCCTCAGGTATGTGTGTAGGGGTTGGAGATGGTTGAGGAGTCTGATCTGGAGTGGTCTTCTCCTCTACTGCTGCTGGTGATGGTGTTGGTGTTGGTGGCTCCTCAGTATCAGGCTCTTGGGCTGCAGAGGCTCCACCCCCTCTAGAGGAAGAGGGTTGGCCTCCTAGCCAGTCCACCTGAGCCTCAAACTCCTCCATGCTCATAATGGAGGGAAAGCCCAAGCTCTGAAGGCTCTGCATGATAATGGACTGCCCCTTATGGATGCTCTGAAGCATGGAGTGCAACATCTATGGAGTAAAAATAAAATCTGATGGACCTGTAGAGAGAGGAGCTGGAAGTGGCATCTATGTGAGTGTAGGAGGAATAAATGGAGTCTGCATGGGAGGTAATGGAGCTGTAGAAGAAGAAGGTGATGGTGCCTCTATGGTGCTGAAGTGGAAGGGGCCTTAGATCTCTTACCCCTGGCCTTGCGCAACCCTCTGAAAGTAACTAAGAGACCATCTAGGTTCCAGCAATTTTTCTTAATATATGCCAAATTAATGGCAGGACTCAATCTCTCATGGGTCAAGGAATCAGAGTGGGCTCCCCGGGCTTTACATAGAGCAGTGATTAGGGCAGGAAAGCCGAGCCTCGAGGAGTCATGCTGGGCCATGAGTGTAATCTAACTAGAAATGAAGGATGCAAGATTCATATCCATCTTCTGCATGAGTGCATATACTAACTTGGCCCTATCTAAATTGATGTCAGAAGTATGAGAGGTGGGGGCCAAGTTAGAAAAAGAAAAGACACTCCAAGTTTGAGCAAGAGTAGTCAAGTTTTTCCTTAAAATCTTCAAAGGTAGTCCGTCTGAATTCAATTCAAATCCCTTGCCTGGGATACACACACATGCTGCTAACTCTTGCTGGTTTGGCCTTAGCAAAACAAATCTTGCATATGCCGAAAGACATTCTCCTTCCTCTATAACCACTGGTGTTTCCAAAAAAAAGTTGAGGGCAGCTGAGTCGAATGGAATCCATTGCCCCCTAACTTTAACCTGTTTTGGTGACTTGTCTTCAGGATCATAAACATTTGCATAAAACTCCTTTACAAGTGCCATATCTATGCTTCCCTCTTCCAAATTCATGATTTTCTTATGCCAGTTCCTCCTGTTTAACTCCCCTTAAAATTCCTCAAAGTCATTAAACGATAGTTGCACATTCCTTTCAGGAATGATCATTCTGCTGAAGATGTTGTTTGTGTAGCGATCCCATGCTTCAGGGGAAGAAAATTTGTATCTATCATATTTGATTTGAGAAGATGAAGAAGTAAGGGATTTTCTTTTCTAAGATGCCATGTGCAAAATATAAGACAAAACACAAGAGATTAGTACAGGTTTATTCTCAAGAAATCAGAAAAATTTAAACTGAAAACAGAGCTAGGCGCTTAGGGTAGCATGTTGAGCTTAGCGCGCTTTATGAAATTTACTCAAGTGCTAAGCGCAGCAAGCTGGCGCTTAGCTCGAAGACACATAAAACATTTTTTTTTCTGCAGAATAGGCTTAGTGCACAACTACGCTTAGCCTTAGTCTACAATTTTAGAAATAGTAGAGGACTGGAGCATAGTGTAGCATGCTGGCGCTTAGCTTAGCCTCAACATAAAGACACTCAGGCTTAGCGCACAGGCGCGCTTAGCCTTATTACAAAGGTAAAGAAACATAACCTAATTGGCACTTAGCTCAGCAAGCTGGGCTTAGCGCCTGAACTACTATGAGTATCTTAGTATACCATTGAAGCTTAGCGCACAGGCGCGCTTAGCGTTTGCATCGTTTTGGTTCAACAGCCACGATGATAGCACTTAGCGCAACATGGTCTGCTTAGCGCAATCATCATAAATCCTAAAATATTTTAACAGTTGCAATGAATAGGCTAAGTGCAGTAGGCGCGCTTAGCGCGCTCATCGCAATTCCCAAAAATAAACACAGGGGTTTTCAACCCTTTCAGCTACATTGCCCCTAATGGGCTTCAAAACTACCTAAAGTCCTAAAATACCTAACCTGACAACAACTAACTACGAAAACCATAAATGAACTATCCTAAGGTTTGAAGCATGAAAAGTAAAAATAGAAATGTGCTAACTTACTTGGATTGTATTTGAAAGGAAGCAAAAGGGATGTAGAGGAGCAATAAGCACGCAACAGAAAGCAAAAGAATGCTCAAGGATGAGAGGTTGCAGAGGTTTGGATGCAAAGGTAGCAACGCAAGTGCCTCTGCCTTTACTTTTTAAAAACTGAAATTCGTATGGCGCGCTTAGCGTTTTCTGCAACACCCAAAAAATCTTTCTGCAATATGCGCTTAGCGTAACATCAAGCTTCAACTTACAGTGAGTGATTCAGGCTTAGCGCCACTACCTGCGCTAAGCACACTTCCAATGATTCAAAACAGAATGATGTTGGCGCTTAGTGCATCCTTTCCCGCTAAGCATAGCTTGAAAGCTCAACTTACAGAATGAATCTGCGGCTTAGCGCAGGATGGCGCGCTTAGCGCAGCTATAATAAATTTTCACAGAGAGGAAGTGGTGCTTAGTGCATCATCCACACTAAGCCCACTACTTAAGGTGCAACTTATAGTGAAGATGTTGGGCTTAGTGCAGCGATGTGCGCTTAGCTAAACCATTCAGCCAATCAATCAGGGGTCTTTGCACTTAGTGCGAGCAAGCTCGGCTTAGCGCGTGAAGAGATGGCGCTAAGCACAAGGTTTGCGCTTAGCGGATAAGCAATCTGAAAATTTTTCTGAGTTATTTTCTGCTTATCTCTTCACACATAATTTAAAAACTCTTTTTGTTCATTACTAAACAAACTAAAATAAATCACAATCATAAGCAAGATGTCCTAACTACATGCAAGAAATAAAAATGAAGATAGAGAAGGGAAAGAAAAGCTGGGTTGCCTCCCAGTAAGCGCTTCTTTAATGATTCTAGCTTGATGCATCATCCTGTTATCCAGGATCCAACAATGTTCCCACTTCAAGGACCTCCTTCTCAGGTCTTATTTCCTCCATCACATGAACTTTAAAACAGACATTCCGGTCAGGTGGTTCTTTATCTTCATGAAATAAATCAAAGCTGGTTTTCTGATCTTCTATGCCCATCTGCAACATCTTCTTTCCCATATCTACTACACAGCTTGCAATAGACATGAATAGGTGACCAAGAATGAAGGGAATATCAACATCCTCTTCTATGTCTATCACCACAAAATCAGTTGGAAATATAAGGTGTTTCACCTTCACCAAAACATCTTCAATCACTCCATACGGTCTTGTGATGGAGCGATCATCTAACTGAAGGGTCATGCATGTAGGTATTATCTCTATCTCTCCAAGCCGTCGGCACATGGAGAGAGGCATTAAGTTGATACTAGCTCCCAAGTCTATGAGAGTTTTTCCTACAGCAACCTCAATAATGGAACACGGTATCATGACAACTCTAGGATCTTTGTGTTTAGGTGGAAGAATGCGTTGAATCACAACACTACAATTTCCTTCCACCACAATCCTGTCACTATGGATGTATCGGTTCTTCTTTGTCAACATATCTTTTAAAAATTTGGCATAGAGGGGCATTTGTTGAAGTGTTTCTCCAAAGGGTAAAGTAATTTCCAGTTTCTTGAAGATATCAAGAAATCTGGCCAAATGTCTTTCTTTCTCTTTCCGGAAAGGTACCAAATGATGCAATCCTACCCCGCAAGGGCATCAGATAGAAGCCTCCAAGAAGATTGGGCCAGAGATGCAAGAGAAGGCCTTAGGGTTCTCATTAGCCTTAGGGTAGATTTTTGGGCCCATGGGCTAAGTATGAGCCCGCTTATCTTTGCACATATTATATTAAGGTTTCACTATTTTTGGGCATTGTATTTAGGGCTCCATAATATAGGTAAGGTACCCTAGAAATATAGGACTTTTCAGCCCTTGTATTATAAGGCACCAAGACTAGTTTTTGTGTTAGGGGTAGTTTTGTAATTTCACATGTATTAAGTGAATATTTGATGTGTGAGGTTGGAAATAAATTAAATTGAATTGGGAGAAGCCCAATCCAATAAAATTTTAGAGGGTGAGGTGAGCATTTGCTTGCTACACCCCATTGTAGAGCTTCTATGGAGGCAGGATCTTTGAGCTTCAATAAGGTCCTTCAATGGTGATTTTCCACCATGGAGATGCAGTGGAAGGCAAAGGAGAAGAGGAGAGTGGAGGCACCATGCACTAGGGAATAAGCCATGGAAGAAGGAGCTTCATCACCAAGAATGTGCCTTGAATAAGAAGCTTGAAGAGGATGATTTAATGGAGGAAAAGAAAGACAAAAGAGGGGAGCACGAAATTGAAGGAATAAAAGAGGGAGAGAAGTGGAACTTTGAAGTGTGTCTCATAAGACTTTCATTCATCAAAGTTACAATAAGTGTTACACATGCTTCTATTTATAGACTAGGTAGCTTCCTTGAGAAGCTTTCTTGAGAAAACTTCCTTGAGAAGTTTCTTTGAGAAAACTTCCTTGAGAAGCTAGAGCTTAGCTACACACACCCCTCTAATATCTAAGCTCACCTCCTTGAGAAGCTTCCTTGAGAAGATTCCTAAAGAAGCTAGAGCTTAGCTACACACACCTCTTTAATACCTAAGCTCACCTCCTATAGATGAGAAGCTAAAGCTTAGCTACACACCCCCCTATAATAGCTAAGCTCACCCCCATGACATAATACATGAAATACAAAAAAGTCCCTACTACAAAGACTACTCAAAATGCCTCGAAATACAAGGCTATAACCCTATACTACTAGAATGGCCAAAATACAAGGCCCAAACAAAGGAAAAACCTATTCTAATATTTACAAAGATAAGCGGGCTCAAACTTAGCCCATGGGCTCGGAATCTACCCTTAGGCTCATGAGAACCCTAGGGCCTTCCCTTGGATCTCTGGCCCAATCTACTTGGTGTCTTTTATCCAATGCCCTTGTGGGGTAGGATTGCATCATTCCCTCCACCTTGGAAAGGATTTAACCTCAAATCCCAAGGTTCTTCATACTCTGGGCTCCTTCCCTCGTCACCTGAAAAAAAATCATATGTATTAGTGGTGTTGGGTATGTTACAGTAGAGTAAGGTCTGAAAACTCCTTTCATGGACATCTTCCCATGAGGGAACATGGTTCCTCGACAACTCAATGATGGTGCTACAAGTATAGAAAAATATGGGACAAACCTTTTGTAAAAGTTTCTTAAGCCATGGCAGCCCCAGATTTTCCTTATACTTGGTGGGGTGGGCCAATCAGAAATGACCTTTATTCTCTTAGGGTCCGTGGGAACCCCTTGATCACTATTTAAAAAATTAAGGAAAGTAATGCAATAAAATGTACCTTTTATTGTATTTTCATGTTGATTATTCCTACAAAAAAAAGATGACAAACCTATGGTGTCCCATATGAGTCCCTATGTACATGAATCATGAAGATGTTGGGTGCATGAATGATTTTACAAAAGAGGGTTGCAACACTCAACGCATTCATCATATCACTTATTTTAGGGATTTGGTGCCTAATAATACCTATTTTGGGCACAAAAAAAGCATAAGGATTTAAGCTCTTATGAACCAAACCCTCATCCAACAACTCCTTTACCTGAGGAATAACCTCAAGCCCAAGAGGTATGACAGTGCTAACAAGTGTCTTTTAAGAAAGGAGAGGATGTGGAGGTTGTCTAAGAGGGTAAGTTTCTTTAATATTTGTCTTTATTTCAAAATGACTTTCCTTCTTAGCTAACCTCTTAGAGGAGACACTTACCTCCTTACACTTCTCCTTAACCATTAAAGGTCGTCCTTCTTCTTGGGGTCAGATTTCTTCACTAGATTCTTCCCCGTTTGCTTCTTCACTTTCACTAGAGGAAGGTGAAGTAGTAGCCTTATCTTAGCTACTATAAATGTCTTGGCTCCTCATAATCGTGGTTTTCATGGTGGGGCATTGAGAAGTAACGCGCCCTCTTCCAAGACATTTAAAGCACTTTATGGAGCTAGTCTTCTCTTGAATACTAGCCTTAAGACCATTAAAGGTTGTCCTTCTTCTTGGGGGTAGATTTCTTCACTAGTTTCTTCCCCTTTTGCTTCTTCACTTTCACTAGAGGAAGGTGAAGTAGTAGCCTTATCTTAGCTACTATAAATGTCTTGGCCCCTCATAATCATGGTTTTCATGGTGGGGCATTGAGAAGTAACGTGCCCTCTTCCAAGAAATTTAAAGCACTTTATAGAGCTAGTCTTCTCTTGAATACTAGCCTTAAGGGGTTGCTTTTCTATTGTATTCCCCTTATCATCTTTGGGCTTAGAAGGTGTCACCCCTAAGATGCCTTGACCTTGGTCTTTCTTTGGATAAGAGTGAGAGCCATAAGATTTTGAAGTAGACTTCCTTTTAAGTTGTTGTTCTACACTTATTTCCCAATCTAAGTTAGCCTCTACATTGTCCTTCCCATGGAAGTATAGGAGGTTAATGTTAGCCACTTGAGGCTTTTTTTCCTTTTCTCTCCAATGGGAGTGAGGTCTAAGATGTGCCCCATGGCTTCCTTCATAATAGTCACAAAGTTCTTCACTTAGGCTCTTGCAAGAGTTATGACTACTATAGGAGGCATGTTTTTCTTTTCTTAACTCTTTTAGTATTTTCCTTCTTTCTTCTTTCCTTATTTTCTCCTTTTCATCTTGACTTATTTCTTCAACTCTTTTTTTTCCTTTTTCTTTTCTCTCTTGTTTTTCTTTCCACAACTTAAGGGATCTCAACTCATCTAATATCTTATAGAAGGGGTCCTTAGGAGTAGAACCTTCACCATTAACACTATATGAAGAATGAAGACTCATGTTGGTTTCTAAGTTGTGGTTCTTTCTTGTTAGGGGTTTGAAAAGAAATGATAGAAGAAAATATGGTTGAAACTAGCCAAAATAAACACTAAAAGAGGTGTAAAAGATAAGGTAAAAACTAATTGGTAAAAGGTAAACTATCTAGGCGATTTGACAATGGAAGGTAAAAGAAATAAGCTATGAAAGTAAGCAAGAAATGTAAGCTAGGCGAATCCTAAGTGTGTTTGGATGACCACATTTAAGGTTTCCAACAAAACACTCACAATCCTAAGGGAAAATTGCGTAAAATTATTACACACAAACGGAAGTTTGGTAACCTATTGGAGGCTCCCAACACACTTCCAAGGAAATGCCTTTTTGTTACAAAACTTGAAAGCAATGAAGGTAAGTAAATTGCAAATTACAAAATTACAAAATGGTCCTCAATTTTGGTGGTTGTTCTCTCTTTGGTGATTCACTCAATTTGGAGTGCTTTTTAGTCCAATAGCCCTTAAGGTGGTAGGCCCCTTGCTTCTTGACTCAAATTCTTCAAGGGATGGCACCAATCCTCCTTTCCAATTCCCTATATGGAAACTCACAAACAAGAAAGCAAAGAGACAAGCAATAACCAAAGACCAAAAAAAATGAAATGAATGCTAAACCAATGGAGTTTTATTAATACAATTTTTCAAGGATTATTCAACAATTAAAGCAATGAAAAGGACATAGAGGCAAGATAGGACTCAAAGAGAAACTTAGAATGACTCTAGAGTAGAGTAAAAAAACTGAAAAAAAAAGACTCAACAAACCTCTAGATTTGGCACTTGTTTTCACACTAATTTTCAATTTAAATTTAGCAACTAAGATTGGTATAAAATAGGCACCAATTATAGAATAAATTTTGAGCCAAAACAACAAGCACACTTCCCTTTCACTTTTTTTTCCTGGATACTGATTTTTCTGCCAACTTGTGTGATTTTTAGTATTTTGTCCTTTTATCTAAATCACTTGGTTCTTTTTTTATAACTTTTTTCCAAATGTCTAGAAAATTTAGTAAACATTTCAGCTCAAAATTCGAAGTAACCAATTCTCAGTAATTTTTGCAAGTTTGTATGTCTAAGCTGCCAGCACCAGTGATTTCAGACATTGAATTTTTTTTTAGCATGGAATATTGATTGCCTTGGGCTTACTTTCAACCTTCTTATGTATGTTGAACTCACTAGGCTTGTTTAAAACAGTTTTAGGAGTTCAATATTCACTTAGGATCAAAATTTCAGCCAACAATTCATTCACCAAAACTCAAATTCACAATAGACACAATCATAAGGAAACCTAAAAGTTCAAGAAAAGGTTCACAATCAAAGACTCTCTAAGAATTTTGAATGAACATGTTAAGGACTAATTAACATGCAAGATTTGACTCAAATCAAATAATAGGCTAAAATAATTTCATACACTCATGAACAAATGAGTTAGACAAAGAAACAAGAAAAATAAAATTCAACACAACATAAGAAATCTTATGTGACAAGTTTCATGACTAGACATGACTTCTATGACAAAACTACAATAGGTGAACAAGTCACCCTAGATTTTTGAGGTTTTCTTATACTTTAATGTTTTTGTAAGAATTTTATGGTTTAGGTTTCAGCCACAAAAAATAACAAGACAAAACTCAAAGGAACCTAAACTCAACATAATTCATGGTTCAAGAACAAGAACAAGAAATTTGAACCATAGAAAATCAAATCAAGCTTCTATAGCAAGTTTAATCGGTGCAAACTCTAAAGAATCATGTTAAAAACATTTAGTACAAGAAATGTGAGGCGATACATGGAGAAAAATGAAGAAACAACAATGGAAGAGAAGGTAAAGCAAAAAATTAATGGAGGTTTAAGGAGCACCTACTTGAAGCTTTTGTGCTCTGATTACCACTTGATGGAAGCTTGCTTGTGGAGCTTCTATGGAGACTGGATCTTTGAGCTTCAATGAGGTCCTCCAATGGTGATTTTCCACCATGGAGATGCAGTGGAAGGCAAAGGAGAAGAGGAGAGGGGAGACACCATCCACTAGGGAATAAGCCATGGAAGAAGGAGCTTCACCACCAAGAATGTGCCTTGAATCTTCGAGCTTCACAACAGTTATCCAGTTCAAAAGAACAATGAATGTGCTATGACTACTATGTTAGTAAAAAGAATCAATAAATCAAAGAAAGCAAAAATAAAGCAATGCTGCAAAACTGAACTAAACTCTACTAACAGCTTAGTTCCCCGGCAACGACGCCATAAATACTTTGTTGGATTTCCCCTGTGGTTACTTTATGTTCCACTTTTTCTTCGTTCAAATATATTCAAGGGAAATCCGGTTTGCCGGAAAGCGCACCGCATCGTCAAGTATTTAAAAATTAAAACAAATGAATTCGAGTATCGAACACATGGAACTAATGTTAGCTTGAATTAAGTTCAGAAATGAAGCATTGTTGAGAGAACATGTATGATTAATAATTTCAAATAGAATTTAAACTAAACTTTTATACTAAAAGCTATAAAATGCAAAGTAAGTAAAAGTGACTGCAGTAGGTAGAAATGTTGGGTCTTTCTAACAAACAAGCTGATGCATATAAATATATTTCTCTAATCAATCATGCTCTTGTGTTCTATGTTGTAGCCTAAATTACTAAACCTCGATCCCTTGTCAGACCGAATCAATCCAAGCTTCATCCTCAGATCCCTCTTGTCTGACTAGGCCCAATTGAGACAGCCCTCTTAGGTTTAGATTAACTTAAACTGTGTTTCGTCCACAAATCCCTCTTGTAAGACTAGACTCAGCTCAAGCAGCTTACGAAAGTCTAGCCTAATTTAGCCTAAGCTTCATCCGTAGATCCCCCTTGTAAGACTAGGCCGAGACTAAACAGCATTATTGTAACAACATAATTAAAACCAAAACTTAATCCGCGGATCCCTCTTGTAAGACTAAGTTTTGATCCTGCTTCAATCAAGTTCTAAGGCAACAGTACATTTCGCAATGCTAAAGTCACCTAACTATGCACACAAATGGATGAGTAGACCAAATGCATACAAACATTAAGCATTGAAGGAAGCATTGAACACAGAAAACATAATCAATTAGATATTAGGAATTTACATCACCTTAGAAATCCCCAACTATGGTGCTTAGGCAGCCATTAAAAAGAAAGCCAAACAATAATAATCTTACAAAACCTAGGCTTCAATGCACAAGCTGCTCCTCTTGCTGCTTTAAGGGCTATTTTCCCTAAATTGGCACTATGGTGTGCTCAGGAATCTATGCCAATCTTCTAACTACAATCTATCTAAAAGTTTGTAAAAGAGTACCCTAATTCTACACAAGACAGGCTTTAAATAGGCTTTGAATTTGTGATGTTGTGCTTAGTGCCACCCTTGCGCTTAGCGCGGGTAAGTGGATTCGGGCTTAGCGCCAGTCGTGCGCTAAGCCTGGATGAAGACACCTGCTGCGCTTAGCACACTAATCTCGCGCTTAGCACGCAGACTTGATGCTAATGCTCTGCCAGATTCTGCTTCGCGCTTAGCGGTCGATGCACGCTTAGCCCACTGATGAGCTAAGCTCAACTGTCACTTTTGGCACTTCATGACTTAGCCTCTGTTTTTCACCTGAAAATGCATATATTTCATCATTAAATCCAGTGGAAATGTTCTGGAGACAGCTTGAATCATAAAACAAGATTTATTTACAAGATTACTCCAAAATAACCATAAATTGGGGAACTTTACAAGTTTTGGAAAATAATTTCTATACAAAAGTTAGTCGTATAAGGCGACTAACAACATGTTCTTCATGCTTTACATGCCTCATGAAACTTAAGCCACAAATCATAATTAGTGAAATTTTGGTTCCAAATTTGGCTCCACAAATTCAAATTCAAATTCCAGTGAAATTTGAATAAAAATTACTGATCATTTGAGAATTTGAATAAAAACACTTAGGCTATAAATAGAGGCCTTGTGTGTGCATTTTTAAACTTTGATCATTTGAGAATTACACTTCAAATTTTAGACCTTATTTGAGGAATCAATTTTCATGCTCCTTCTCCCTTAGCTCATCTTCTCCTACCTTCAAGCTCTTATCATTGGCTTCCTATGGTGATTGATGTGCCATCATTTTCTTCTATTTCTTAAACCCTTTTTGCACCATTTTAATTACTGATAGTCTAAATTGTCAAATTAATTAGGCAGTTCTATTATTTGGGCTCATTTAGCTAATTTGATGTTTTTAATCTAATTTTAGGAATTAATGAAACATTGGGCTTAATCTGGATTTTGGTTGTGGACTTGAAGAGGGCAAATAAAGCAGCACTTACCTTAGTTAATTTCTAATTAGGAGATTGCAATTTTATTTTATGTGGTTCAATGTTTATTTCATTTTGGGCCAGAATATTGTAATAAGGCCCAGTGACTTTGAGTGACTCTTTTTAAATAGCAGCCTTGAGATTTGTGGAAGGCCATTCTGTTAAACTATTATTCAGAGCATAGGGTTTATGGCTATTACGTTTTTTGGTTCTAATGCTACTGTTCACATAATGAAATTTTCCATTTTCTGCTTCTAATTACAATTTTGTTCTTGTTTCTTCTTCTGCCTTCATTTACGTTTCTGCTTCGTTTATGTTTCTGCTTTTAGTTTCATTTACGTTTTTTGTTTGAATCTATGGAAGGCTAAATATTCTAGTGTTGTTTCCTTTTGAGGATGAAGCTCAACTCTCTTTGAGGTTTCGTTTATAATGTGGCTTCCTGGCAGTTTTCCCTTCACCAGTTAACCCAAATTCGTTAACATTAATCTGTGCACGCTTCGTGTTCGATTAATTGCCTCTGAGCCTAACTTGTGTTCATGCTTAATGGATGAAGGGCAAAATGGTGTATGTGTTGCCTAATCATGTATTAACAACCCTAAGTTGATTTTCGCTTAGTAAATTGAAATAGGGTTGGATTAAGTGGTTAACTGTTAGGGACGAATTCTCCATAACCCAGAACAAGAGAATAGCTTCTGAATCAAAGGAAACAACCCATTTTTAATATTATTAGTTTCGTATTCCTGTTTACTTATTCTGTTCTTTAAATCACAAAACAAAAAAAACCCCCCCAATCATTACTGTTACTGCAAGTATATTATGAACATTTGGTTTATCATTGCTCGTTGGGAAATGACCTAGGATCACTTCCTAGTTACTGCATTTTCATGTTTATTTGATTTGGGTACGACCTCGATCAGTGATCTGCTTATTCTTGACTCATCTTTTCCTTGAAGCGGTGTCTCATATCACCTTTCCTCCTTCTACATTCCGTTGCCACTGATCTTCAAGAAGCAAAAGACTCCATTGATGAAGAAGATCCAAGACCTACAAGCTCAACATAGAACTACATCAAAAGCTACCTAAATTTACTTCACTTTAGAACTTATTATGAATTCAGAATCAATGTCCCCATTAAACATGCAATCAAATGCATGGAAATTTGTTAAGCAGGTATAGATTAATTGGATGAGCAAATGCATTTATCATAGATTTCTAAATATCGTCTTTGATTCCTACAAACAATTTTTTAACGTTATTTTTAAAAATTTAACGTAAAATCAAATGCTCACCAATTAAATTATATAGACTAACATATTTAGAAGACATTAAAATTTTAAAGATAAAATTAATATGATCAACTTTATTTGTAAGATAAATATAATATTTATTTAGATAGAGGTATAAATCTTGAGTTTGAGTCTGAGCCTATAATTGTACTATTAAATAGTTAAAGACAAATTTTATTTCCTCCTCTCATATTACTTCTAATTATTAAGTGAATTTCAAGAATCTTACTAAATAGTTTGGGCCACCTTTTTATTTTGTTTGAAATACTTAAATTCACTAAAATCTTGAGCAACCAATATTTTTTTTTTCGTTGCCAAGAAACATTTGAGACTAAATTAATAATGGTTGTTTCATTTATCTGTAATTAGCAACAACAAAAGGGAAATGGACTCTTCAATTTAGCCGTAGTATATTCTGTTTAAGTTAGGGGCAGGGTAATCTTGCATTTTGGCATTTCCCGAATAAAGCTTAATTTTTTTAACACTATGAATAACATTTCAGTAAATTCACCTCGTGAAAATCCATTGGTCATTTGTTAACATTAAATGAAAGTACATGGAAGACAAAAAAACGAACAAAAAAAAAGATATGAACAATACAATTACGTAGTTAGACAAAACTAACAACTTTATTTATAAATATCAGACCAAGCTTGTTTATAAAAATTAATTAATTGCGACAACTACCACCGTGTCCTCCAAATTCGAGAGAATATCCAACCTGCTATGCAAAATATCCAAAGTATTGAACACCAAAACAATCAAATCTATCCGAGAATGTTTGTGCTCCATGTGGTCCAATTCCATAATTTCTTATTGCTTCATTTTGGGAAAATTGTCCAAGAAAGTACACTTTCTAACATAGTTTTTCTACGAACTGTTTTAGAATGCATCTTTTTAAACAAAATTAATGTGGAAGCAAAGCTACCATGATGATTCACCAAGATGTTTTGATGATGCCAAAGCTCAAAGAGTTGTTTCAAGATTAAAGAATCAAGCATTCAAGATTCCACTCAAAGATTCAAGAATCAAATGAAGAAATCAAGAAGCATCAAGCCAAGTCCAAATAGGTAGTAAAAAGTATTTTTTTTTTCAAAAAAACATCAAATAGCACACTTTTTGTTTTAAAAAGGATTTTCTGAAATCTTCTAAGTTACCAGAGTTTTTACTCTCTAGTAATCGATTACATTGGGTAGTAATCGATTACCAGTGACCAGGATGGTTTTCAAACTGGTTTCAATGCTTTGCAACATTCCAAAATGATTTTCAAATAGTGTAATCGATTACACTATATTAGTAATCGATTACAAGTGAATCTGAACGTTAGAATTCAAATCCAATTGTGAAGAGTCACAACTTTTCATAAAATACATTGTGTAATCGATTACACCATTATGGTAATCGATTACCAGTGAATGGTTTTGAACAAAATGTTAAGAGTTATAACTCTTAACATGGTTTTCTCAAAAGGTATCAAGGTTCTATAAATATAAGACCTTGACACACATTTTATATATACAATAACACAAAGAAAAACACATGTGATTACACAGAATTTTCCACTACTTTTCTCTTGCAAAACCTTTGCCAAATTCATTCTAAGTTTTTGTTTAATCTTTCCTTGAAGAAAGGAAAATTCTGCAAAAACTAAAACTGTGCTATCCTTCTGTTTTTCTCTTCTTCTTCTTTCCTTCTCCCTCTTGCCAAAAGAATTCAAAGAACTAACCGTCTGGGAATTCTTTTGATTCCCCAACCGTCTGAGAATTCTTTGCCCAAACACTGAATTCAAAGAACTAACTGTCTGAGAATTCTGTGTAAGAAGCGGGTAGCTTCTTGGTTGTAATAGTGAACACAAGGGAGGGTACATCCTTTGTGGTTCGCTTCAAGTAGAGGGTACATCTACTTGGTTGTTCAAAGAGAACAAGGGAGAGTACATCCTTTGTGGCTCTTTGCTTATAAAGGATTTTACAAGGTTATTGGAAATCTCAAGAACCGTGGGTTGCTTGGGGGCTGGAAGTAGGCACAGGTCATTGCCAAACCAGTATAAAACTTGTATTTGCTTTCTTTTTCCCTACGCTCTTTACTTTTCCGCTGTGCACTTTTTATTTCCGCTTTACTTTTGTCAAAGTTATTGTTTCTGTTCTTTACTTTCTCATAACTTAGTAGTAAAGCATAATTGAATCTAGTAACATTGAGAAGGATAAATTTTTAATTAGTCAAGACACGTTCATCATTAATTCAACCCCCCCTTCTTAATTATTCCGAGGTCACTTGTTCAAACAATTAATATTTAAAATAATGGTTTTCATTGTCTTTTTCACTGGCTTTTACTCTAATTAAAGAGAATAACGACCCCAAAAAACTTAGATTATAAAAATAACATATCATCTCTTAATTAGGAGAAAATATATATAAATGTACAATGAAATAAAAAAATGTTCACTATTTTGTTTGTTTTGCCTCTATCCTCATATACTTCATGAATGATCACAAGCTCACAATCTAGAAAGAATATTGTAAACAATGAATCATCCTAATTCCTACGTGTTAATTAAAGTTAGAGAAGTTCAACAAGTACAAGAAAATTGTAGTCATCATTGTCAATAATCGAAATGAAGCATGAGGTAGATGATAAGCCACAAAGTTTGACAAAACCAAAACTAGCCAAATTGTATCATTCTGCCCTACGTTGATACCAAAGAAAAATTCCTCTTGGTTCAGTTTTTAATTTGAAACTTTTAACTAGTTCAATCGTATTAGACTTAAATCATATAACATTGATTTCTTGATTGGGAAAGTTTCCTTCACACTTGATAAATGACTAACTTAAAAAATCTTAGCACAAATATGTTGGTAATATATTTATGAGCTGCTGAGTAAAATTACAGTCATATGACTCACAAACTAATAAGTGTACACTATTTCCAAAACAACATTAATGATGTTCAAAGAAAGAAAGTTCACTAATTATTTTTGCATCAAATTATTCAAACATTACATATACACAGGAAAATAAAAGTGATTTTTTTCAATTAACAAAAAAATAAAAAGGAAAAATAACATTAATGATGTTCATGTCTATTATGTCAAATTTTGCTTTCATTAGGATTGTTTTTTTTGTGTGTATCGAATTGCAAACTTCACCTGTAACTTGAAGAACCAAATATAAATGGAAAAATCGTAGGGCAATGATAATCTGTTCTCTTAAGAGAGAAACAAGGGCCATGAAATCAGACTCTAGCCATGTGTATAAAGTATATAAATATTCATTGAGAGGACTAAAGATACTCATATGTTGCAAAATGAAAACTACAAATATTCATAGACCCCATCAAAAGTAGAAATCATTCATCATAGTTGCTATATTACTCCATGACAAACAATATCCTTGGTCAATTACTTTTCAAGAAATAGATTATAAAAAACCATCTTTACAACATCCATGTCACTCATCAAAAAACATGTTTATGAACATAATGGGTGTCTAGAAAAGCTATAAACTCCAGCCTGGATGGATAGGGACCTTTGTTGGTGTTAAAATACACCTCCCCCAATAACCTTTGATCATAATATATGGTTGGTAACAAAAAATAGACTAAGCCTGAAGGTGAATTTAATAACCTAAACATAAAGAAGAATTAAAATATGAATGAGATTATAGATTAATAGTTTTGGTTAGATTAGTTCTATAAAAAGAATTCTCATTTCAATCAAAAAATATAACGCACTCACTGTGAATTTTGGTAGACGAACCCTATATATATCTACAAGATCAATCATTAAATCAACCAAATCAGAAAAAGGACTATGTTAGTCGTCTTATACGACTAAGTTTTGTTTAGAAAACATTTTCCAAAACTTGTGTAGTTTCCCCAATTTATAGTTATTTTGTAGGGATTTGTAAATAAATTTTGTTTTAATATTATAGCTATCTATAGAATATTTTCCATTGGATTTAATGTTGAAATCTGTTCAATTTCAGCTCACCATTTGGGCTCAGTGCGCTTATCACGACAGAAGAATCTGGCAGAGCATAAATATCAAGGCCACGCGCTAAGCCCGAGATCCGCTTGCTAAGCGCAATGGTTGTCTTTAGCTGGGCTCAGTGCATGACTGGCGCTAAGCTCAAATCCACTAACTTGCGCTAAGCACCAGGGTGGCGCTAAGTGCAACGTCGCGGATTTAGAGCCTATTTAAAGCCTGTTTTGTGCAGAATTAGGGTACACAATTTTAGCAAACAGTACAGAATTCCAGAGCAAGTATACCACAGTGCTAATTTTGAGATAGAGGCTCTGGAGGCAGCAAGAGGAGTAGCTTTGCAGAGAATCCTAGGGTTCTTCAATTAGAGAGAGATTAGTGAGATGTAGAGTGATTGTGAGGTGCTGAGAAGAGGAGGAGGGATCCCCCTTCTTGTGTAAGGAACAATTATTTTGTACTCTCTATCTCATTTGTGTTAGGGTTTTTCTTTGTATGGCTGGCTAAGCACCCTTGTTGGGGATTTCTAAGGAATAGCTGATGTAATTACTTTAATATCTAATTAATTGTGTTTTATGTGTTCAATGCTTCTTTCAATCTTAATTTTTGCAAGCTCTTGATCTAATCACCCATTTGTGTGTACAGTTAGGTGACTTTAGCATTGGTAAATGTACTGTTGCCTTAGAACTTGATAGAAGCAGGATTGAATAACCACATTACCAGGGATGGATTGTTGGGGTTTTGGTTTTCTGAATATGTTGTTACAATAATGTTGTTTAAGTTAAGCCTAGTCTTACAAGAGGGATCTGCGGATGAAGCTTATGTTTAATTAGTCTAAACTTACGAGGGATTGATGTTTAGTATTTTATGCTACAACATAGAACACAAAAGCATGATAGATTAGAGAAAAATCTTCATATGCATCACCTTGTTTGTTAGAAAGACCCAACACTTTTACCTACTGCTGTCAACTTTAATTACTTGCAATTCTACTATTTTTAACATAGACTTTTTCTATTTTTAATCATCAACCATCTATGTTTTTTTCAACAATGCCTTATTTCTGAATATAACTCTGTCTAATACTAGTTCCCTGAGTTAGATACTCGTATTCATCCATTTTAATTTTAAATACTTGACGATCCGGTGCGCTTTCTGGCGAATTGGATTTCCCTTGAATATATTTGTTGAAGAAAAATTGGACAAAAAGTAACTACAGGGGAAATCCAACAAAGTATTTATGGCGCCGTTGCTGGGGAACTTAAATCATTATAAGTGTTTAGTTCAGTTTTGTGGCATTGCTTTATCATTTTGTGTTTGATTCATTGATTCTTTTTGTGTATATTTTGGTTACTGTACATTCATTGTTCTTTTGAACTGGATAATTGTTGTTCTGTTTTCTTGTATGCAAAGAAGATCTACTACAGGCAAATTGATTCACATTGATTTGGAGATTAACGCCACTTATAGGAGGCATAACGCATAGAGAATCAAAATTTTTTTGTAGGACTTGGAAGCAGCGGTAACTCCAGAAGAAGAACCTCAATCTTCAGAGCCATCTTCTAGTTTTCCTATTGCAGGGCATTCTCATACTAAAATTGTTGAAGAACCTATCATGGCTGAGAGCCAAGAAGAGTAACCCTGGAGGATTATTCAAGTTCGACTGTGCCACAATTCTTTACCAGTATCGCACAGCCAAAGGTTCTAGCCCAATCAATTACTTATCCTCCCTCTTAGATACAGCTGATTCAAAATAATCTTTTTCATGGTCTCCCAAATGAAGATCCATATGCTCACCTAGCTACTTACATAGAGATATGTAATACCATTAGGCTGGCAGGTGTGCCTGTAGATGCAACCAGGTTGAGTTTGTTTTCATTTTCTTTGGCTGGAGAAGCTAAGAGATGGCTTCATTCTTTTAAGGGAAACAGTATGAAGTCATGGGATGAAGTTGTAGAAAAGTTTTTAAAGAAATATTTCCCTGAATCAAAGACTGCAGAAGGTAAAGCTGCCATCTCTTCCTTCCACCAGTTTCCAGATGAATTGTTGAGTGAGGCACTTGAAAGATTCATAATTTTATTCCAGAAGACTCCCACTCATGGTTTTTCAAAACCAATACAGCTCAACATATTTATAGATGGGTTGAGATCACAATCTAAGCAACTCTTGGATGATTCAGCTGGGTTTAAGATAAAGATGAAGACCCCTGAGGAAGCAATGGACTTAATTGAAAACATGGCTCCTGGTGACATTTCCATTTTGAGTGACAGAGCCCATATACCAACTAAGAAGAGTTTATTAGAGCTCACATCACAGGATGCTTTGTTGGCACAGAACAAGTTGCTATGTAAGCAACTGGAGGCATTAACAAAAACACTTAGTAAGTTACCAACTGTTAGTCGCCTTATACGACTAACTTTTGTATAGAAATTATTTACCAAAACTTGTATAGTTCCCCAATTTATGGTTATTTTGGAGTAATCTTGTAAATAAATCTTGTTTTATGGTTAAAGCTGTCTCCAGAACATTTCCATTGGATTTAATGATGAAATCTGTGCATTTTCAGGTGAAAAAGAGGCTAAGTTTTGAAGTGCAAAAAGTGGCAGTTGGGGCTAAGCTCAACAGTTGGGCTAAGCGTGCATCCACCGCTAAGCGTAGATTTAGCACGCTTAGCATGAAGGAGAATCTGGCAGAGCATAAGCATCAAGGCCACGCGCTAAGTGCGAGATCAGTGCGCTAAGCGTAGAAGGTGTCTTCTGCTAGGCTAAGTGATCGAGGCCGTACCCGAATCAAATAAATATAAAATGCAGTATCTAGGAAGTGATCCTAGGTCGTCTCCCAGTGAGCAATGATCAAACAAATGTTCATAACATATACAAATAAAACTGTAACGAAATGAGGGGGTTTGTTTGTTTTTGTAATTTAAATAGTAAGCAAACTTGAATTAAAAAATATAACAGAACTAAAACATGTTGTTTCCCCTTGATTCAAAAGCAAGTCTCTTATCCTAGGTTATGAGAATTTATCCCTAATCAGTTCAACCACTTAATTCAACCCGAAATTAATTTACTAAGCGAAAATTAACACAAGGCTATCATTATGTGATTAAGCAACACATACACCAATTAATCCCGCTCACCTGTCCACTAAGCATGAACGTTAATTAAGCACATAGACAATTAATCAAGCATTGAGCATGCATGGATTAATATCAACAACAAATACAGAATAATTGGTGAAGGGGAAAAACTGATCAGAATTTAATGTTAATAACAAAACCTCAAAGAGAGCTATGCTTAATCCTCAAGAGAAAACAACACTAGAGATTCAACCTTCCATTAACAGTAGAAACGAAACTGGAAACAGAAACCAAATACAGTAACTGGAAACTAATTGCAACACAAAAACAAAAATGAATCTACAAACAGAAACCAAAAATGAAATTGCAATTGGAAATTAAATGCAGAAACGAATAGGAAATCAAAGGTAGAAAATGAACTAAAATTAGAAGACAGAAATGAAAACGAAATTGGAATTTGAAGCAGAAAACGAAACTGGAATTTGCTACGTGAACAGTACCATGCGTGAATAATAACTCGAAAACTAAAAATGAAACCCTAGAACATCTATATGAATAGTAACATGAACCACCTTAAAACCCTAGCAGTTGGGCTCACTAAAGGACACTAGGCCCCAAAGCTTACAAATCTTATTATCGGGCCTAATAAGGTCTGGTGGCCCAATTACAAAAATACAGCCCAAAAAAAAAACTCGACAACAAATAAAATGGTCTACTCTCTTCAAGTCCAAGCCGGTTCAGCCCAATTCCGGATCCAAGCCCAATTTCTTATAATTCTTCTGAAATTAAATTAAAACGTAAAATTAGTTAAGTAGGCCCAAATGATAAAACTGCATAATTAATTTGACAATTAAGGCTAATTAGTAATTAAAATGGTGATAGAGAGGGGTAAGAAATAGGAGAAAATAATGACACATCAAATTCCCCCACACTTAGCCTTTTGCACTCCTGCAAAAAATCAAAAAGCAGAGCAAGGAACAAATTCAGAGACATTAAAGAGAGCAAACAAACACAAAAACATTTACATATTTCTCAATGAATATTAAGGAATGAAAGGAATGGGCAACATCCAATACGTAAAGAGTTAAAGAATCAAGACAGTCATGAAAATCATCCAAGCACCTCAAACATGGCAAGGTAGTTAATTAGCTCAAGAATTGAATGAAAAGTGATAAAGACTCACAAGATATGCGCTCTATCTCTCAAGTGTCTAGGCTACTGTTTACTTTTAGAGCACCCATGAAAAATAAACACCACATATACTTGGCGAGACTCTAAAATTGAAAACCAAACACCACAAACACATGCACATGAGGATCAAAAGGTCTTTTAAGGTTGTAATGAGGCCAGGGACAAGGTAGAGGAAAGTATGGGATAAGTAGGTAAAACCCAAAGGAATAGAGGAGTAATGGGGAATAAGTGGAAATTAAGCAAAAGTAGTAAACCCAAAACCTCCAATATCAACAAAATCAACCAAGTCCTCAAACCAGTCCAAGTCCTCAAAACAAGACTTCATTTATTCAACTTCATTCTTTTTTCTGTTTTTCTCTCTTTTTTTTTTTACAATAGCATTTGAAAGCATTTTGAATATTTGAAAAATAAAGCAACAATTAGGCAATATATGTATATACATCAAGCATGGCAAAAATACATCATCAAGCATGGCCAAAAAAAACATATCATCCAATGAGACATACCCCCCCCACACTTATAACCAAAACAATTCCAAAGCTCCAAAATTCCTTAAGGGTAGGGTGAGATCATGGTTTTTCACTTAAGGCTTGAAATGAGCTTGAAAACAAAGAAAAGGGAACATAGGCTCAAAGGGGCTATCAAAGGAATTAATTCAAGGTAGGCTCATTTGGCTAGAGGATTATAAGAACAAAATTCCTAAATCATCTCCCAACATGCATGTGAACCAAGAAGTATCAACAAGAGTGAAGCCAAGGCTATTGTGCAAGCAATCAATGGGGAAAAACACACTGAATAAAATAGATGATGATGGCTCAAAATCTCACCAAGGGTAAATCTATCACTTTCAATTCAACCTTTCAAAACTAACTTAACATGTAGAGAAAAACAAGGATTCAATTCACAAAATGCCAAGAAACTCCTATTTCAAAAACAATTACCCATTACCTGTACATAACCTAGAATTCAAAGAGAAACATGCAATGTTGTACACAAAACATAAAACCAAAATAACAAAATTAACCTAGAAAACCCCAAACAAAGAATAATCTCCCCCCTCCCCACACTTAAACAACACATTGTCCTCAATGTAGCACAATCATAAGATCAACAACAATCAGAACAATCAATCAATTTGGGCAAGTACAATAAAAGTAAAGAATGAGACAGAAAAAGAAAACTCCATAAGTCATGGTGGAAGAGAAATAGGGTGAAGTAAGGAGGTCTCCTCCACCACTACATCCACCGAGGAGGGATTTGTGAAGAATTGTTTCAACCGGTGTCCATTGACCTTGAAGCTCTTATCGGTGGATTCACTTTTGATCTCAACTGTACCATATGGAAAAACATTAGTCACCAC
Organism: Glycine max; assembly: GCF_000004515.6. Classification (NCBI taxonomy): domain Eukaryota; kingdom Viridiplantae; phylum Streptophyta; class Magnoliopsida; order Fabales; family Fabaceae; genus Glycine; species Glycine max. The sequence goes on from NC_038250.2 coordinate 24,807,085, forward strand.
AAAAGGATCAATCCACATTGACCTCAACTTACCACTCATGAGTTTGAGCCTAAAGTTATACAATAAAACTTTCTATCCAACCACGAAGTCCTTCTTAGCCATCAAGCAATCACGAAACTTCTTGGCCTTCTCCTTGTAGAATTTGGAATTCTCATAGGCTTCAAAACGGATCTCATCAAGCTTAGATGACAATGTTAGTCTTTGTGTGTCAACAGGCTCACTTGCCTCTGGTTGACAAAAGGTGCAGATAACCATAAGGTACCCCCGCATGTCATCGGACTCGCCGTCTCTGGATGACAAAAGGTGCAGAAGACAACGTTAGTCTCTGTGTGTCAACGGGCTCGCTTGTCTCTGGTTGACAAAAGGTGCAGATGACGATGTTAGTCTCTGCGTGTCAACGGGCTCGCTTGCCTGTTGTTGACAAAAGGTGCAGATAACCATAAGGTACCCCCGCATGTCATCGGACTCGCCGTCTCTGGAAGACAAAAGGTGCAAAAGACGACGTTTGTCCCTGCGTGTCAACGGGCTCGCTTGCCCCTGGTCAACAAAAGGTGCAGATGACGACGTTAGTCTCTGCGTGTCAACGGGCTCGCTTGCCCGTGCATGACAAAAGGTGCGGATAACCATAAGGTACCCCCGCATGTCATCGGACTGGCCATCTCTAGACGACAAAAGGTGTAGAAGACGATGTTAGTCTCTACATGTAAATGAGCTCGCTTGCCTCTAGTTGACAAAAGGTGCAGATGACGACATTAGTCTTTGCATGTCAACGGGCTCCCTTGCCTGTTGTTGACAAAAGGTGTGGATAACCATAAGGTACCCCCGCATGTCATCGGACTCGTTGTCTCTGGATGACAAAAGGTGCAAAAGACGACGTTAGTCCCTGCGTGTCAATGGGCTCGCTTGCCCCTGGTCGACAAAGGGTGCAGATGACGGTGTTACTCTCTGAGTGTCAACGGGCTCACTTGCCTGTGCATGACAAAAGGTGCGAATAACCAAAAGGTACCCCCCGCATGTCATCGGACTTGTCGTCTCTGGATGACAAAAGGTGCAGAAGACGACGATAGTCTCTGCATGTTAACGAGCTCGCTTGCCTCTGGTTGACAAAACGTGCAGATGACAATGTTAGTCTTTGCGTGTCAACGGGATTGCTTGCCTCTGGTTGACAAAAGGTGCAGATAACCATAAGGTACCCCCGCATGTCATCGGACTCCCCTTCTCTGGATGACAAAAGATGCAAAAGACGACGTTAGTCTCTGCATGTTAACGGGCTCACTTGCCTCTAGTTGACAAAAAGTGTTGATGACAACGTTAGTCTCTGCGTCTCAACAGGCTCGCTTTCCTTTTGTTGACATAAGGTGCAAATAACCATAAGGTGCCCCTGCATGTCAACGGACTCGCCGTCTCTGGATGACAAAAGGTGGAGAAGACGACATTAGTTTCTGCATGTCAACGGGCTCGCTTGCCGTTGGTTCTCAAAAGTGGCTGATGATGACGTTAGTCTCTGCGTGTCAACGGGCTCGCTTGCCTCTGCTTTACAAAAGGTGCGGATAACCATAAGGTAACCCCGCATGTCATCGGACTCGCCATCTCTGGATGACAAAAGGTGTAGAAGACGATATTAGTCTCTGCATGTAAATGAGCTCGCTTGCCTCTGGTTGACAAAAGGTGTAGATGACGACGTTAGTCTTTGCGTGTCAATAGGCTCCCTTGCCTGTTGTTGAAAAAAGGTGCGAATAACCATAATGCACCTCGCATGTCATCAGACTCGCCGTCTCTGGATGACAAAAGGTGCAGAAAACGACATTTGTCTCTGCATGTCAATAGGCTCGCATGCCCCTGGTTGACAAAAGGTGCAGATGACGACGTTAGTCTCTGTGTGTCAACGGGCTCGCTTGCCACTGGTTGACAAAAGGTGCAGATGATGATGTTTGTCTCTGCGTGTCAATGGGATCGCTTGCCTCTGGTTGACAAAAGGTGCGGATAATCATAAGGTACCCCCACATGTCATCGGACTCGTCGTCACTGGATGACAAAAGGTGCAGATAACCATAAGGCACCCCCGCATGTCATCGAACTCGGTGTCTCTTGATCACAAAGGGTGTGAATAACCATAAGATACCCCTGCATGTCATGTGACCCACCGACTCTGGATGTCTAAAGGTGCGGATAACCACACGGTACCCCACATGTCATCGGACTCACCATCTTTTGATGACAAAAGGTACAGATAACCATAAGGTACCCCTGCATGTCATTGGACTCGTCGTCTCTGGATGACAATAGGTGCGAATAACCATAAGGTAGCCTCGCATGTCATCGGACTTGCGTCTCTGGATGACAAAAGGTATGGATAACAATTAGGCACCCCCGCATGTCATTGGACTCGCCGTCTCTGGATTACAAAAGGTGCAGAAGACAATATTAGTTTCTGCATGTCAACGAGCACGCTTGCCGCCGGTTGACAAAAGTGGCAGATGAAGACGTTAGTCTCTAGTGTCAATGGGCTAGCTTGCCTGGGGTTCACAAAAGGTGCAGATAACTATAAGGTACCCCCGCATGTCATCGGACTCGCCGTCTCTGGATGACAAAGGGTGCGGATAACCATCAGGCACCCCCGCATGTCATCGGGCTCAGCGTCTCTTTGATTACAAAAGCTGCAGAAGACGACGTTAGTCTCTGCGTGTCAATGGGCTCGCTTCCCACTTGTTGACAAAAGGTGCGGATAACCATATGGTACCCTCGCATGTCATCGGACTCGTCGTCTCTGGATGACTAAAGGTGCAGAAGACGACATTAATCCCCATGGGTCAACGGGCTCGCTTGCCCCTGGTCGAAAAAAGGTGCAGATGACGACGTTAGTTTCTGCGTATCATCGGGCTCGCTTGCCTCTGGTTGAAAAAAGATGCAGATAACCATAAGGTACCCCCGCATGTCATTGGACTCGCCGTCTTTGAATGACAAAAGGTGCAAAAGACGACGTTAGTCTCTGGGTGTCAATGGGCTCGCTTGCCCTAGGTTTTCAAAAGGTGCAGATGACGATGTTAGTCTATGCATGTCAACGGGCGCGCTTGCGTCTGGTTGAACAAAGGTGCGGATAACCATCAAGTAACCCTGCATGACATCGAACTCGCCGTCTCTGGATAACAAAAGGTGCGGATAACCATAAGGTACCCCCGCATGTCATCAAACTCACCCTTCTCTGGATGACAAATGGTGCAGAAGACGACGTTAGTCTTTGCGTGTCAACGGGCTCGCTTGCCTCTGGATGACAAAAGGTGTTGAAGATGACATTAGTCTCTGCGTGTCAACGGGCTCGCTTGCCCCCGGTCGACAAAAGATGTAGATGACAACGTTAGTCTCTACATGTTAACGAGCTCGTTTGCCTTTGGTTGACCAAAGTTGCGGATAAACATAAGGTACCGCCGCATGTCATCGGACTCACCGTCTCTGGATGACAAAAGGTGCAGAAGATGACGTTAGTCTCTGGGTGTCAATGGGCCCACTTGCCCCAGGTTTACAAAAGGTGCATATGACAACGTTAGTCTCTGCGTGTCAACGGGCTCGCTTGCCCCCGGTCGACAAAAGATGTAGATGACAACGTTAGTCTCTACGTGTTAACGAGCTCGTTTGCATTTGGTTGACCAAAGTTGCGGATAAACATAAGGTACCCCCGCATGTCATCGGACTCATCGTCTCTGGATGACAACAAGTGCAGAAGACGATGTTAGTCTCTGCGTGTTAATGAACTGGCTTGCTCCTAGATGACAAAAGGTTTGGAGGACGACGTTAGTCTCTGCGTGTCAACGGGCTCGCTTGCCCCTGGTTGAAAAAAGGTGCAGATGACGACGTCAGTCTCTACGTGTCAACGGGCTCGTTTACCTCTGGTTGACAAAAGGTGTAGATAACCATAAGCTACCCCCGCATGTCATCGGATTCGCCATCTCTGGATGACAAACGGTGCAGAAGATGATTTTAGTCCCTGCGTGTCAACGGGCTCTCTTTCCCCTGGTCAAAAAAAGGTGCAGATGACGATGTTAGTCTCTGTGTGTCAACCGGGTCGCTTGCCTCTGGTTGACAAAAGGTGCGGATTACCATAAGGTACCCTCGAATGTCATCGAACTCGCCGTCTGTGGATGACAAAATGTGCGGATAACCATAAGGTACGCTCGCATGTCATCGGACTCGCCATATCTGGATGACAAAAGGTGCAGAAGACGACGCTAGTCTCTGGGTGTCAACGGGCTCGCTTGCCCCTGGTTGACAAAAGGTGCAGATGACGATGTTAGTCTCTGCGTGTCAACGGGCTCTCTTGCGTCTGGTTGACCAAAGGTTCAGATAACCATAAGTTACCCCCGCATGACATCGGACTCGCCGTCTCTGGATAACAAAAGGTGCGGATAACCATAAGGTACCCCCGCATGTCGTCGGACTCACCGTCTCTAGATGACAAAAGGTGCAGAAGACGACGTTAGTCTCTGCATGTCAACGGGTTGGCTTTCCCATGGATGTCATAAGGTGTAGAAAATGACGTTAGTCTCTGCGTGTCAACGGGATCGCTTGCCCCTGGTTGACAAATGGTGCAGATGACGATGTTAGTCTTTACGTGTCAATGGGCTCGTTTGCCTCTGGTTGACAAAAGGTGTGGATAACCATAAGATACCCCCGCATGTCATCGGACTCGTCGTCTTTGGATGACAAAAGGTGTGGATAACCATAAGTTACCCCCACATGTCATCAGGCTCGCCGTCTCTGGATGACAAAAGGTGCTACACTAAAAATAGTCTCGGTGTTCTTTCACTAAAATGTAAACATGCTTCATTGAAGAAACAAAAACTTCCAACTGATAAGAGAAAAATGTAATTTGGAGAAAAAAAAATATGTGTCTATTGGGGGAAGAAGAGTATGCTGATGAAATTTTCCCATAACCACAAATGAGATTTTGGATGTTAGCATTTCGTTTGTAAACGACCATTTAGAGGAAACGTTGGGTCCAACAAAATAGAAGAAAATCACTCAAAGTGTATCAATCTCACACAGGTATGTGGTTTATCCTAACTCTGAACCATAGATATGTCATGACTTGATTTTGCAAATCATTTACTATCAAATCAAAGATTACATGCGTGATCACGGATCAATAGGACTTTTTCGGGAATGGTGTTTTTGGTGGGAAATTTGGCTTTAAGTGTTTTGGCCTTTTCCTTTTCTGTTTTTGTTTTGTGCGAGGCGAAAAAGTCACCGATGCACAGGATTTTGGTTGGCAATCAAAGGGAGAGGACCACTTCAAGTCATGGTTTCCTTTCTTTTCTTATTTGCTTGTGATAATTCAAATATTGTCTGGTCTGAAGACCTTTCTGTATATTTCTTTTGTTTTCTTCCGATCTTTGATCAAGAATTTTTATTTTTTTTCTTTTGTTTTCTTCCGATCTTTGATCGGGAACTTTTTTTCTTCTCCTTCTCTTTTTTTTTGTCTTCTTCCGAGGGCAAGGATGGACATTCTCACCCAGGGTAAAGGTTTATGGTGAGTTGGGATTTTGGCTTAAGGCTTGTAGAATGGTTGGACATGATATATGTCAGGGTGTTGGTTTGGTCAGCAGTCCAGGGGTAAAGGGATGTCCCACATTATTTCCATGACATGCGCGCAACAATGATGATTCAGAAATTTTATGCAAAACTGGTCAAACATGCACCTATGTGGACACTCAAGCATCAAGTTTTTGTGGTCACGCGACACTAGGGCTCAGGATTCATGATTTTTCCTATTTAAGTCAACCCAGTGTTTCCAAAACATGCTCCTTTATCAACTCATACATTTATCCGAGTCTATTTTGGGCGTTCAGAAAATTTTCACAGCGTTCATCCTTCAGGCGCATACACACATTTTTTCTTCAGCAAAACCTTTGTGTCACGATCAGTAAATCCCTTTTTTTTCCAAAGAAAGGCCAGAAGTTATTTCTTTCCCAAAACATGTCGGCTTTTAGTTAACCAAAGTATTTTTAATTATTATTATTATTATTATTATTATTATTTTCCTTTTTTGACAAAGTTGATATCTACGATCACATATATATTTTTTTCTTTTCTGAAAAGTCGTGCGAACGAGGGTACACACGGCCTACCTACATGAAATCACAAAGTAAATGGAAAAAGTGCAATGATAAGTCGCAATGAAAAACAGTGACAAAACAACTGAGAGCCGTAATGCCATATCACAGTGGAAACAGAACAATAACTGAAAGTAGTAATGTTAGATCACAACAAAAACAATAACTAAAAGTAGTAATGTAAATCACAATGGAATTAAAAGTGCGGTGACCTTGGTCATGTGGGTCCGCTCCCTCCCAAGAAACCGAGCATGTCAATGATATCCTCGTCCATATGGGATTCATCTGCCTCACTGGGGGATTTTGTAGGCTCCTCCCCTGTCTGGGCATCGGGCCAGTCTCCAGGTCATGCGACCTCAACCCCAAACTGCTCCAGGGTAGGGCATACAAAAAGGGCAGAACCCTGCCCCTACTGGCTGAGGCTGAACCGGTAGAGACACTCATGTATCTGCACCTGTCCACGGTGGTTGGCTGCTTGCTGGCGAACAACATGCTGTAGATACTGCTCCACGCTCAGTGGTCCAAGCGAATCGGCCTGCCGAGGTAGTGGCGGTGCGCCCGCGACCTGATGTGCATCACCCTGCACCTGCCTAGGCGTGCAGTACTTCTCAATGAAGGCTCGGGTGATCGGCAGCCGGATTACCTTGCTGGGGGCGACATGCACTCCGTAAAACTGGTAGAGGCCCGTGATCAAAGCTGAATACCCCAGGGCCCTATTGGACTTCTCCGGGTCCAAACGGTGCCTAGTAGGCGCCATTGCTGCAAACAAATAAATGGTGTAAGCAATCACCTGGGCCACGTGAATGCTCATCCGTGTCAGGATGGCATACACCAACTGGCACTTAGGTAGAGGGAGGTCGAAGTTGTGGTCGCTAAGCAGCAGTGTCATCCACATCTGGGTCAAGGTAGTCATGCGGGTGCACATGATCCGCACCCGCCTCCCCGCAGCGGTCCGGGCGAAATCCTGCCCCGGTATGCACAGCAGCTGGGTGATAGCCTCTTCATCGAAGTCGTCTACCTGGTTCCTCCTCTGGCTGAATTCACACTGCTGGTTCTCCTCCAAAATCAGCGAGTTGCCCAAGAACTAGCTACGAGCATGTGCATCAAAGGGGATCCAATGACCCCTCACCCACGAGCGCATGTCTCGAACCCCCTCCTTAGTGGGCCAGGCGTTGGCATTGAATTCTATGACTATCTCCGTGTCGAATTTAGCCATAGGGGTCACTAGTCATGCCCAATGCCTGTGAGCTATCTCTCTCTGGATGTCTTGGTACTCGTCCTCCCTGAACTGGACACGCCTCTCCCTATGGAACGACCATCCCTTGATGGCCTCGAAGCACTGCTGGTGCTCGGCACTCCGGAACCGGTGACTATCAAACTCCAAGGCAGCACTGGAACCTTCTCCAGTGGTGTCCTTTCTAGACCTCTTCGTGGAGAGCTTCTTCGGAGCCATCTCCTGCGAAAAAACAACATTCAGGAAGTTAGTTCACAAAGAATTACCATCTTACGAGCAAGGTCAAACAAGAAGGGCATATGACCCCTTTCAACATCAAAACAACAATGCAAATTTGGGAGAACTCACACACATTCAAGGCATTTTGTTACCTAAGCTACATACACACATTTCAAAGCATTTTGGTCACCTTAAGATCACATATATGCATTTTTAAAGTATTTTTGCCAACAAAAAAATGCACACCCGCATAGCCAAGTATCTTGGCTACCTAAAAAAATGTATGCACATATTCAAGTATTTTGCTACCTAAAATAATTAGGAATACAACAAAAGCAATCTTCGCTACCTATTAATTGGGGTATTCTTGCTACCTAACTAAACACATATGTAAATTTGGAAAGGTGTCGTTACCTACATTTACATGCGTTTGGGGTGGCATTTTCTGCCATTTTATTCACATCTTATTCATATATATATGCACATTTGAGAGAAAATTTCACGCTATACACATATTTGCATTCATTTGAAAAGCAATTACGCATTCATGGGAAAGGTAGAAATTTTTACTACTCGCTCATATTTTGAAAAGCAATTTCACGCCATATGCTCCCGTTTAAGAAACATTTTTCGTGCCATTTTCAACACCCATGCATATTGGCAAAGCACTTTACTACCTACCCAATACACATACTCATTATCAGCAAGCGTTTCACATCATTTAGGCACAAAGAAACCATCATGGTGTAGTGCTTACCAAATGCTGGCCCAACGGGGAGCCCCACCTAATATGCTCTCCCTTTTGTGCTCTCTTACACCCAAAATCAAAGGCTTGAGTTCCTATGACTAAATCACAATTGGGCGTTTATTCTAGTCCCTACAGGCTACCCCTAAACTCAACAATGGCAACCACTCATGCCCAAGTCAGTTCCACACGCAGAATTCATAGAATTATGCTCAAATGTAATTGAGGCATTTCACTGAGCACTTGGTAGGCGCACCTTTAGGCATGAAAAAGTGGGAATGGGGGCAATGTGACATGCCCAATTGCTTCAGAATACACCATAGGCCTAAGGCCATTTCTTACAACCTCCCAATTTAACAAGACAAGCACAAATTCAAGGACAAATTGCTTCACGGATTTGAGCCAATATACACAATTTAGAGCATAAAAATGCATCAACGGAAAGTTAGAGACCAAAGGATAGTGTACTTACTTGTATGGAGTGATCAAGGACACAAAAAAAGGAAGCAAAAAGCACAAAATGGTGGCCCAAGGTTAGAAAAATTGTCAATCCCGCAGGTGCTGTGTTCTTGAGTGAGGGGGAGAAATTTGGGTGAAAAAAAGCTGCACCCCCCCCCCCCTCTCTCCCTTTTTTTAAAACTATTTCGTGCAGGATGTGCTCGCCCAGGCGAGCTCAACTCGCCCAGGCGAGCTAACCCTGTGCATTTCTTTTGGAACTTTTTGCTAAGAAAATACGTGTTCTCTGTGGGTCGGTGCTCGTTTACTCGAAGCCCCTAGGATAAGTTAGGCATATCCGATCATCACCTTAGAGAAATAACAATAATAATAGGCATAAATTTAAAGGATACTAGGCTGCCTTCTAGTAGTGCTTCTTGATCGTCCGAAGCCAGACGCGGGACGACGATCTGCTGATCACGGACGTAGCATCTACTCGTACCTGTCCACGAGCACCTGAAAGCAGGAAATGACATTGCGTAGTAAAATGTGGCAACACTACCACTTACCTTGGTTCATCTCTGTCTTGGATTTTGCACAGTATTTAACCATCGCTTAAAGTGATCTTGTCCCTATCTCTCGATTCACAAGATAAAAATATATGCATGTGCATGTGTATGCATGAGCAGATTCAAATGCAATAATTCTTTAGCAAAAGCTTGTTGGGTTCAGTTTTAATTAAGCGCTTGGGGCATCCCCATGGACTGAGCGAAAAGGCTCGGGTCATTAAAAGACTACGCATCTTTTAAGGCATAAAGCGAGGATCGAAACAACGAATCACCAATCCCACATTCTTTAGAAGATTGCGACGAAAAATATACAGAGGACAGGAATCCCTAAGGGAAACCACAAAAAATAAAACATGCAGTGACTTCCTTAACTGCCCCAAGTCTTAAGCGTAGTATCGCTTGACGAAGTCATAGTTTACGGGTGAAGGTAGTTCCTCGTCATCCATGTTGGTGAGCACAAGGGCCCCTCCGGAGAAAGACTTTTTTACGATGAAAGGCCCTTCGTAGTTCAGGGCCCACTTTCCCATATTGTCTTTTAGGGCTTGGGAGACTTTCTTCAGTACCAGGTCCTCTTCGCTGAACCTATGCGAGCATACCTTTTTGTCGAAATGAACCCCCGTGGATTTCCTCAATCATGTAGTTCGCCTCTTTGGCATCTACGCATCGCAGGAGGGTCATGTCGTGGTTTTGTTTGTACAGGATAGTACCACTCACAAAAAAACCAGTAGCCAATCTCCTTAACATTCTTTTGTCATTGTCGGAAATCCCTGGTGGATATTCTTTGTTCTCAACATATTGTTTGATGTCGAAATACCATGGTTTCCCATCTCGCTCTTCCTCTATCGCACAACAATGTGCCGGCTTGCCCCGAGATCTGAATTCAATGTACGGCAGATCCCCGTGTGGGGCAAGTTGAAACATGGATGCCAAGGTGGCCAATGCATCGGCCATTTGGTTCTCTTCCTGAGGTATGTGGTGGAAAGAAATTTCATCAAAGAATTCGGCTAACTTCAAGATATGAGTTTGATAGAGTATCAACTTTTGATCCCTAGTTTCCCATTCTCCTCTCAACTGGCGTATTACCAAAGCCGAGTCTCCATACACTTTGAGTAGCTTTACGTCAAAATCAATGGCCGCTTGAATCCCAAGGGCACACGCTTCATATTCGGCCATATTGTTGGTACAATCGAAACCTTGTTTGGCCGTGAAAGGAATACATTGATCATCTGGGGATACAAGGATTGCCCCTACTCCATGGCCCAAAGCATTAGATGCCCCATCGAAACAAACAATCCATTTGTCTATATCCTCGTGCGTCCGCTTCTCCTCGAATAGGGCCATGATGTCTTCATCCGGGAACTCGGGGTGCATCAGCTGGTAATCTTGGAGGGGTTGTTGGGCCAAATAATCTGCCAAGGCGCTCCCCTTTATCGCCTTTTGGGTGACGTACACAATATCGAATTCAGATAGTAGTACCTGCCACCTAGTGATTCGTCCCGTGAGGGCCGGCTTCTCAAAGATGTATTTCACGGGATCCATTTTGGAAATAAGCCATGTGGTATGACTGAGCATGTACTGCCTAAGACGATGTGACGCCCATACCAAGGTGCAGCACGTCCTTTCCAACATTGAGTAATTCATCTCACAGGCGGTAAACTTCTTGCTTAAATAGTAAATGGCTTGTTCTTTTTTCCCAGAGTCATCGTGCTGACCCAACACGCACCCCATAGACTTGTCTAACACAGTCATGTACAGGAAAAGAGGTCTTCCTGTTACAGGTGGCATGAGCATCGGGGGATTCGCGAGGCTCTGTTTGATTTTTTCGAAGGCCTCTTGGCAGTCGCTGTTCCACAGAACTGCCTGGTTCTTACACAATAGTTTGAAGATGGGCTCGCAGGTAGGGGTGAGTTGGGAGATAAATCTCGCGATGTAATTCAACTTGCCCAAGAAACCTCGAACCTGCTTCTCCGTGCGTGCCTCTGGCATTTCAAGAATGGCCTTCACTTTCTTGGGATCTATCTCTATCCCTTTCTGGCTCACGATAAATCCCAATAACTTCCCCGATTTCACCCCGAAGGTGCACTTGGCGGGGTTTAGTTTCAGTTGGTTCCGCAGCCTTCCAAACAGCTTACGCAGATTGACGAGGTGTTTGTCCTCGGTCTGAGATTTGGCAATCATGTCATCTACATAGACTTCTATCTCTTTATGCATCATGTCGTGGAACAACGCTATCATGGCACGCTGATAGGTTGCCCCAGCATTTTTCAGCCCGAAGGCCATCACTTTGTAGCAGAATGTTCCCCATAGGGTGACGAAAGTAGTCCTCTCCACGTCTTCGGGTGCCATCTTTATCTAATTATACCCTGAGAAACCATCCATAAAAGAGAAAAGGGCGAACTTGGCTGTATTATCTACTATTATATCAATGTGTGGCAAGGGAAAATTGTCTTCAGGACTGGCTCGGTTTAAGTCCCGATAGTCTACGCACATTCGCACTTTGCCGTCCTTTTTTGGGACCGGGATAATGTTGGCTACCCATTCCAGGTATCGAGCTACAACCAAGAAACCCGCATCGAACTTCTTTCTTACTTCTTCTTTAATTTTCAAAGACATTTTGTGTCTCATCTTTCGTAGTTTTTGCTTAACCGGGGAAGACCCAGGATTCAATGGCAACTTATGCTGCACAATGTTGAGGTCCAGACCTAGCATGTCTTGGTACGACCATGCGAAGATTTCTTGATATTCTTCAAGAAGGGTTATCAAACCTTGGCAGATAGGTGCGGTCATACCGGTTCCTACTTTCACTTCTTTCTTTCCCTCTCCGGTCTCTAAGTTTATCAGTTCGGTTCCGTCTTGGTGAGGCTTCATTTTGCATTCTTCCTGAGCGATCAACCTCTCCAACTCTGGTGAAAGGATGTCCTCTTCCTCTTCTTCGTTTATTGTTTGACTTACTTCTCGGTCAAAATCGATTATCAAACCCTCGTTGTTAGGATCCTCAAAGAATCGACCCTCACATCTATACCATTCAAGACAAAAAACAAAACATGCAAAATAATATGAGAAAAGGTGGGATCTCAAGAACAGATGAAACAAGATCTCTTTGCTATTTAATAAGGTAGATTTCACAAAACAAAAGAGAAAGGAATCTATAGCCTCTAATTACATTAAATCAGCGGTATAGACTTCCGACTGGCTCATTACGCGCCAATTCCCCACTTGGGAATTGGGATGGCACGGTCATACAAAACTTGGCGGATCTTGTGGAGACTCCTCTCCTATTGCCACCACCTCTTCCTCGAACATTATCCCGGCACTTGTGAAACACTGGCTAACATGACCGGGCCATGCCCTATCTGCCCGGAGTCTTGGCGGTGCATTCCTTCTTCCCGGTTTCCCAAGTTCATACCCCAACCCATATTTGTACGGCTTACCCCTAATGTCGACCACATCGGCATTCTCGTGACTGTCCTTGCCCAGACCCATTCCGGGCTCATAACCGTGCCTGAGCATTACCCGTGCCACCATTAGGGCCGCATTAGAGAGACAAGGTAGCAAGGGACTCGTTTCTATAGAGGCACAACTCACCACCTCGAAGGATTGGAAAGTTGTTTCCAATGATTCCTCTGCTGCTTCTACATATGGTGCGGAGGAGGGGCAGCTCACCAACATATCTTCTTCGCCTGACACTATCACCAAGAGTCCACCAACCGCGAATTTCAATTTTTGGTGAAGCGTCGAAGGGACCACTCCTAGCGTGTGAATCCAAGGTCTCCCCAAAAGGCAGCTGTAGGCGGGATTTATGTCCATCACTTGAAAAACCACATTGCAAGCATGGGGGCCTTTCTGAATGGGGATGTCGATTTCCTCCATCACCTCCCGTCGACTACCGTCAAAGGCTTGTACTACCATCGAACTTGGTTTTAGACATGACGCATTAAAAGGAAGTTTCTCCAAGGTGGTCTTTGGCATCACATTTAAACTTGAACCATTGTCGATGAGCACCTTAGCGACGAAATGGTCCATGCATCTGACAAACACATGTAGAGCTTTGTTGTGCCCTCTCCCCTCGACGGGAATCTCTTCTTCCGCAAACGCGATGTAGTTATTGGTAGTTATATGATTAACAATGCCTTCAAAACCCTCGACTGAGATGTCGTGTGCTACGTGGGCTTCGTTGAGGACCTTTACCAATAGTGCACGATGGGGCTCGGAGTTTATGAGCAGTTCGAGCAAAGAGATCCTTGCCAGAGTTTTATTCAGTTGCTCAACTACTTTAAACTCACTTTGTTGGATGAGACGAAGGAATTCATGAGCCTCTTCCAAGGTCACCGCCTTTCCTTGTAGACCTTCTTTCTTTTCAGCTCCTTTTACCACCGGGGGATCCACTTCTTTTGAAGGGGTGGCCGCGTCTGCGGGCTCTTGGATCATGGGTGTTTTCCCCTTGGAGGGAAATTCTGCCGAGTGAGGGGGAGCGAACACCCGGCCATTGCGGGTTACGCTGCTAAGGCCGGTAATGTTGGTCACCTTGGCTGACAAGGAGTCAACCTCGGTTGCCGCCCTTTCTCCAAAAGCGGGAGGGGTATACTTCCATGGAACGACCTTATTGCTTTGATAGGAAAACAGCGTTGCCTTGGGCACTGTCGAGGGGTACCCGGACCTGGAGCCAGTCACATTCCTAGTGAAACATATTACTAGGGCTTTGGGGGGTTGGGGGAACCTTCCTTTCTTCCGACTGCATGCAAATTTGTGGTTCTTCCCTATCTCCCTCGGACACTTCAAGCTACCCCCAGTCCATGAGCCTTTGAAGTAATTCTTCCACCGCGGGGCAGGTTTCCATGTCGTGTGATTCCCCGAGATGAAACAGACATTTGTCACTTTCGCCTCCGCCACAAGAGACCATGCATGCTGCCTGCAGCGACTGGTAGATGAATCGTCTAGACATAGCCACATCTTCTAATCTCTTTGACCCTGACGGCCTATCCTTTTCGATGGCGTTTACGCTAGCTCCTCCATGACTGGCTAGTGGATTGGTTTTAACGTTGGGGCCCTCCTCTTGGAATGATAGCCAGCTGGCATTTATTAGGTGTTGCACCTTATACTTGAATGGCAGGCAAGAGTCAATGTTGTGTCCGGGGGCTCCACTATGGTATGCGCATTTGGCATTTGAGTTGTACCACTTGGGGTATGGTGGCTGGAAGACCTTCCCGGGTCTGGCCACCACCAAATGATTTTCCAATAATGAGGGCCACAACTCGGAATACGCCATGGGAACAGGAGAGAACTCGTCTCTCGGGGGGCGTCGTGCATTGTTATAGCTCACGCCAGGAGTTGTATTATTGGCTGGCCGGGGAGTGGCTGGAGCTGTGTGTTGGGAGGGAACTTCCGGCTCGGATCGAAAATTTTGGATGGTTGTGTTGGTATGAGTTTTGGGTGTTTTGGGGTGCTTTCATCCATGTTGGGGCGGTGGTGACTGCGTGGGTATCTCCTTCCTTTTTTCGTGTGCTCACCATTGGGGCTCTTCTATTGTTGTTGGGGGCAGCGTTGGAGGCATATTCAAACTTGCCTTTCCTCAGTCTGGACTTGATTCTTTCTTCGGCGAAGACGAGGTCTGCAAAGTTAGCCGTCATATATCCTATCAGCTTCTCGTAGTAGAACGTAGGCAATGTATCTACCATAATCGTGATCATTTCTCTTTCAGTCATAGGCGGGACGACTTGGGCTGCTAGGTCTCTCCACCTTTGAGCATATTCTTTAATGGACTCATGTTCCCACTTGGTCATGCTCTGAAGTTGGTTCCGATCAGGAGCCATATCTGTGTTGTATTGGTACTGCCTAATGAAGGCAGTTGCCAAGTCTTTCCATGACCGGATCTGAGAAGCTTCCAGATTGGTGTACCACGCCACTGCTGCTCCGGCTAAGCTGTCTTGAAAGAAGTGCATTAACAGCTTTTTGTCCGTAGAATATGCCCCCATCCTTCGGCAGTACATCCGAAGATGACTTTTTGGACACATCGTCCCTTTATATTTATCAAAATCTGGTACTTTAAACTTAGGGGGAATGATGATGTCAGGTACTAGACACAGATCCACTAAATCCGAGAACGGATAGTTGCCGAGGCCTTCTACCGCTCTTAGCCTCTCTTCAAGTAGATCAATCTTTCCCTTGTCTTTTGCAAAGGGAACGAGTTCCTTAACGGGTGCGGATGGAGACGGGACGTGGCAGACTATGTTTGGTTGGGGCAACTCATGGGGGGCTGGTTCCTTGAGGGGAAGTAGAGGGCCTAAATGGGCATCTCCTTCATCATCTTCTTGTAGAGGATAGTCGGTGTGAGGAGGGAGCTGCCCCTTGAAGGTAGGGGCTTGGCTCAAATCGTCTAGAGCGGTACGGGGAGTGAAGTTTGGAGGCAAACCATAAGGGTAGGCTTGAGGGCTATACCTCCGATTAAAACCCGTCGCGTTTCTGTCTCGGCCCAAGTTTATTGCGGGCTGTAGCACCAGTTCCGCTTCCCTAGCTGTATTGGAAGCGACCGCTGTAGCATTATCTTCTATAGTTTTTTGAAGCTTTAGCATGGCCTCCGTGATAGAAGCCATTTGATCTTTTAAGGCCGATAGGTCGGCCTTCATCTGTTCTTGCACTCCCTCTTCGTTATCCATCCTACTTCTGGATCGGGTGTTATAGGGGTGCCTTTGCGCTTTTTTAGTTATGATGAGTTCCCTAAAGAAACAAACAGTGGTGAGTATGTCACCAAAACATGAATA
Organism: Glycine max; assembly: GCF_000004515.6. Taxonomy (NCBI): domain Eukaryota; kingdom Viridiplantae; phylum Streptophyta; class Magnoliopsida; order Fabales; family Fabaceae; genus Glycine; species Glycine max. The sequence continues at coordinate 24,823,152 of NC_038250.2, forward strand.
TGCTAATGAATGATCAGAGCACTTGGATCCACCTCAAGGCCTTTTTAGACAACGTGATGAGTTTCATAACTTCTCTTTTTATAAAAAGGAACAAAAGCTTTTATCTAGCCAAGATCATACAAAAGTGTTACAACAGAACCTAACGGTTTCTAATTATATGGGCCATTAAATCTATCATGTGTTGACAGTAATTGATTAGCCCGTGAATTTCCTCTGGGGCTGAACACACTTCAGTGATGGCCTTTTCTTTGGCTAGTAGTCGCAGGAGGTCTTGACTTCCATTTAAGGTCAAGGCGAACCTATCCATCCACATGGTCGCTTCTTGATGCAATGCATCAATCACCCTCCCTCTTGCTTCCTTCTCGGCGTACGCTTGTGCGAAGTCCTCTACTAGTTTTTGTTCATGGGTCAAAGACTGGTTTAACTCTTCTTTGTACTACCCTATTATAGCTAGCATGCTTTGCTTCGTGGCTTCTAAGTGTTGTGCCAAACTCCTCTTGGATCTTGAGCAAGCGGCTAACTCCTCCTTTAAGACCATGCCATGTACTCGTGACTGGTCTCTTTCCTCTCTCCGGAGCTTGAGCTCATTGTTGCTGCCCCACAAAGCTCCTCGAAATTTATCTCGGCCATGCTCTTCCTTGCGAGCCCTCTTGGTTTCTTGTTCAAGGGCTCTTGTGGTAGCCGCATTTTCCTCTCGTAACTCGGCACACTCTTTTCGGATGTTTGTAGCGGCTGACTTGAATTTTTCTTTAGAGAGTCTTGCCTTTCCTAGCTCTGATTTTAGAGCTTGGACTTCTTCATCCTCTTCTGGAGCTTCGAAGTTCTCCTTGTTGATAATTTTCAACTTGGAGAGCCAATCTAACCCTCGTGTATGAACTCTTAGCCATTCATGATAACCACCGATGATGCCATTACGGATGCCCCTAAGTTCTTTATCTTTCCTTAACGGGCTCTCTTCCGTCGGTGCTCCCCTCATGGGGTACCCTAACTGTATCAAATAAGTTTGCAGACAATCCGTGCGTTGTTCTTCTCGCACCTTCGGTCAAATATATCAAATAAGTCTGCCAAGATAGCTACCACCGGGCTCTCCTTGCTATGGTGATATGCAAGGAAAGCATCAATTGCGGCTAGGTCCACCAAACCGTCCACGTTTGGAAAGAGGACAACCCCAAAGATTAGCAAAGCTAGTATATCCGCAAACGGGACCCACTCCTCTTGATTTGCCATATCCCTTGCCTTGCCTTCCAAGTATTTCCGCGGTAGGCCCACTACGCCGTTTCGAGTTTGCTTCATATGATCCAACTCTCTCGTCGAATCTCCAACCATAGCTGCAATCTTGCTCAAGGAGGGAAGAAACCCAGAGAAAAGATACGGTTTTCTTCCCCCAAGAGGGCATCCTAAAATCTCCTCAAATTCTTCAATAGTCAGTACTATTTGGAAGTCCCTAAACGTGAAGCATCTCAACGGCTGGTCATAGTATTGGGCGAGGGATACAATGACTTCCGTAAATACCTCTGTTGCAGTCAAATCTAAAATCTTTCTGTACACTTTGTGGAAGGCTTGCCTTTGGAGGGGTCCCATCAACCGTCCCAACTCCTTAAGGCTGGTGACATCTAGGCCCTTAATCTTGACTTGATAGAATCTTTTTCCGTTTTGATTTGTCCCCATCATTTACCTAAAAAGGGGTGAATCAAGACTCCGATATGAATGATACAATGCGCATGCATGAAACGAAAAGAAAAACAAGTGGTAATTTACATATGCGAGACCAAAATAGATCCATCTTTTTAATACTATGTTCTAGGCGTTGCGGCGCCCCAACGTATGCATTAAAAAGTGACACATTACTCTAAAGAGACAAAATATCACTAGCTATACAGCAAAACTATAATTTATGTGTCATTTGCAGAAGAATGCATGAGAACAAATGACACAGAGCGTGTTTGCTCCATGCCCCTATTTGGGGACCTATAGGATAATAGCTAGGGGTCTCTAATAACTACTCCCAACGATCCATATCTCACATGGTTGTTTTCTAGAGGTATCATCACTCAAGATAATAATATTGCGGCGGTATGGAATACCAATGACAACACATTATAAAGAGAGAAAGCTCTAGACGAGGTTTCACTATTATCAAGCAAGTCAGAGACCTAGCATGACCATAGATTCACCTCCACTCCTTAGATTCCCATGGACTCGGGTATAGGGCCCCTTTTTCTACTCAAACTCGTGGGTGCTTAGAATGCAGTGTAAAAATGTGAAAAGACGACATTTATTATATTTACACAGTTAAAAAAAATGCACACACCAAGTTTCACAATTCCACAATTTCCTAAAATAGGCCTAACTCACAAAAACAGTCGCCAACTGTCGCAACCTACCTTTTTGCGGGCGAGCGAGGCGAAGCTCACGGGTGCGTCTTCCAAAGGAGGAAAATGCGCGGAGTCACCACCAACGTTTATTTGTGGAAAACATCGGAAAAACCGAAGGAAATCGGTCATGAAGAATATTCCAGATTCGAGAGTTGTATTTACGTTTGAGGAAGGTATTAGCACCTCTCACGTTTGTCCCAAAGGACAACAGCCTTAAATTAGGATTGTGTGAAATTGTGTACCTAAACTTTTATTTCTTTTTTATTTTTGAGGTCGACAAAAGCGAGGCGCTTGCTCCTACGTACCCTCCATCGAAGAGGAAATCAGACCTACATAGTTCTTTCTAAAGGGCGAATCAAGCGATTTTTTTTTACTTGGAAGGAGGTCCTTTTAAGGCGTTGGACCTTAAAATGACCCATTTTTACTTGGTGAGAAAAACTGAGGTATCGAACCTTAAAATCCTTTTTAGTGATTTTTTTGCGGACGAGCTTGACTTTGCGAGTTGATTTTAGCCTTAGTTTCACTTTACTCTCCATTAGTCATTTCATTCCCAGCATGGCCTCTATCATAGAAGCCATTTTTTCTTTCAAAGCTGACATGTCAGCTTTCATCTGTTCCTACACTCCCTCTAGGTCACCCATCGTCCTAGACTTGGATCTGGTGTGATAGGGATGCATTGAGGTGCGTTTAGTTATGGCGTCGGTCCTAAAGAGACCAAATGTGAGGAGTACGTAATGAGGAATGAATGCATGCTAGAGATAAAGTATGGGAGTGATTTGATTCACACTGATTTTTGGAGTTAAATCATGGGATAAACTCATTTTATTCAGAAAGTTATAACTAGTCAAGATTTGAGTGACAATACAAACTCCCTAACGGCTCTTAATTATATGGGCCATCAAGTCTATCATATTCTGATAATATCTGAGGAGCCCGTGGATTTCCTTGGGGGCGGAGTATGCGTCCGCCATTGCTTTGGCCTTTGCCAGTAATCGGGGAAGTTCTTGGCTCCCATTCAAAGTAAGAGCAAACCGGTTCATCCACATCATCACTTCTTGATGTAATGAGTCAATCACCCTTCCTCTAGCCTCCTTTTCCGCGTACACTCGGGCGTATTCGTCCGCCACTTTGTGCTCGTGGGCGGTGGCTAAATTTAATTCTTCTATGTACTTGCTGATGATGGCCAACATGTTTGTTTTGGTCTCGCATAACCGTTGAGACAAACTCCTCTTTGACCTTAGGCAAGTCTTCAATTCGTCCTTCAGAATCATGCCATCTACTCGTGATTGTTCCCTTTCCTCTCTTCGGAGCTTAAGTTCATCGTTACTGCCCCACAGAGCCCCTCGGAACTTGTTCCGGCCATGTTCTTCCTTGTGGGCTCTCTTGGTCTCTTGCTCCAAGGCCTTGGTGGTGGCTACGTTGACGTCTCTCAGTTCGGCGTTCTCTTTTCGGATCCTAACAGCTGCTGACTTGAACTTTTCATTGGCTGTTTGGGCTTTCTCAAGCTCTGTTTTGAGGGCTTATACCTCTTCGTCTTCCTCCGGAGCTTCACCTTCCACCTTTTTAGTGGTTCTCAAATTCGGGAGCCAATCCAGACCTTGTGCGTAGGCTTTCAACCACCTATGGTAACCGCTGATGGGCCCGTTACTACTTCCCCTAAGTTCCTCGTCCTTCTTCTGCACCATTTCCCATGCCTTGCAGACCCTCTGAAGCACCGCCACATTGGTGCTATTGAAACCTCGCGCAATAAAATGTGTGAGGCCTTCCTCTAATGGTGCCCCTCTCATAGTGTAGCCAAGTTGTCTTATGGCAAGGATGAAATTGTAATTAATGCAACCATACGTAGAGGGTCGGTGTACAGCAAATGATCCTTGCACTGTTCTTCTCACATCTTCGGTCGAATGTGTCATATAGATTGGCTAAGATAGCGACAACCGGGCTTTCCTTGTGGTCATGAAAGGCGAGAAAAGCATCAATCGCTGCCAGGTCCACCAACCCATCTGCATTTGGAAAGAGGACCACTCCAAAGATCAAGAGCGCCAAGACGTCCATGAACAGGTCCCATTCATCTTGACTTGCCAAGGTTCTCGCCTTTACTTCCAAACATTTCCTTGGTACTCCAACCACCCCATTTTCGACTTGATGTGATGACATGATGCAGATGTGAAAAAGCGTAACAAGGAGATGTACACAACATGGCAATATCCACAAATAATCATGCAGCAAAGGTGTACATGACATTTAAGTTATATGCATGGTAGTGTTTAAAAGGCACATAGTGTGTTCTCTACGTGCCCCTATTTTAGGGGCCTAAACGGGAGGACCTAAAAAGGCTTTTAGTGATAATTCCCAAGGTGGTCATATCTCTCTTGATGGTTTCTAGATGTATCATCCCCTTCAACAAACATATTGCGACAGTAGGGACTACCAGCAACAATATTTTATCAAAGAGAAAAACTCTAGATGAGGGTTCACTGTTATCAAGCAAGTTGGAGACCCAGCAAGACCATAGATTCACCTCCACTCCTTATGTTCCCATAGACCCGGGTATAGGGCCCCTTTTCAACTCACCATGTGTGCAAAAAAGGTGTTAGTGTTGTGTGCATCAAATGAATAAATATCTATCTCATGCATACATTTCAAAAACACACTAAAAGCATCAAAGAGTTATATACAAGAACGTAAGAGAAATAAAAGGAAACCGACAAAAGAGGAAGTCATGATATTGCACGAGATTAGAAGGCCAAACTCTCTAAAAACAGTTCCCAGTGGAGTCGCCAAATGTCGCAACCTACCCTTCGGTGGAAGGGCGACGCGGGACTCACGGGTGTGTCTTCCAAGGGAGGAAGGCACACGGCGTCGCCACCAATGTTTATTTGAGGAAAACGTTGGAAAAAACTGGAAAGGTGTGGTCTTTTAAGTGTGAAAGGTTCGGGAGTTGTTTTTACGCACGAGGAAGGTATTAGCACCCCACGCGTCTATCACAAGTAGGGGTGGGAATAGGACAGGCCAGGCCAAGCTTTGAAGGGCCTGAGCCTAGCCTACGATGAATTTTTGAGGCCTGAACCTGACCTATAGCCTATCAAAGGCTTTTATTTTGGCTCGGTCTGGCCTTTTTTAAAGCTTAGCCTGGCCTGATAGCCTTTTTAAAAGCCTTCTTCACATTAAATATTTAATATTCCTTTGCTCTCTGGAGTAGGAACGTAATAGGAAAGTTAAAGGAAAACGAAAGCCAATAAAAATAATGAGGAATATAAAGGGGTCCATGACTCACACCTAAATTGTAATTAAAGTCTTACTTGAGTATAGGAATAGAAGTTATGAAGCAGTAATGTGAAATCAAAGTTTGATAGTTTCAAAAAATATTAATTGTACCCAAAAAGTAATATAAGTATATATATATATATATATATATATATATATATATATATATAGGCCGGCCTATTAGGCTTATAAGGCTTTTTAATAAGCCTAAGCCTGGTCTATTTAATTTAATAGGCTTTTAAAAAAGCTTGAGCCTAACCTTTTAATTAAATAGGCCAGTTCAGGACAGGCTTTATGTAGGCCAGGTCGTAAGCCCCTGTACGCCTGCCTGGCCTATTCGCACCCCTAGTCACAAGGGACGACAACCTTTAATCAAATGTGCAATATCATGTCTTCAATTTGTTTTAACGTTCAAAGGCACTGGTAATCGATTACCAAAACATTGTAATCGATTACAGCTTTTTGAAATTAATTGGAACATTGTAAATTCAATTTGAAAACTTTTTCAAAACAATTTTGCTACTGGTAATCGATTTCACCAATCTGGTAATCGTTTACCATAGAGTAAAAACTCTTTGGTAAACATGTTTTGAGAAAAATCATGTGCTACTCAATTTTTGAGAAAAACTTTTTATACTTATCTTGATTAAGCATTCTCTTGATTCTTGAGTCTTGAATCTTGATCTTGATTTTTGAGATTTTGAACCTTGAATCTTGATTCTTGAATCTTAATTTTCTTCTTGAGTCTTGAATTCTTCTTGATTCTTATCTTGAACTCTTGAATTGTTCTTGAATCACTTGAGTTGTTCTTTGATTGATCTTTGAGCTTTTTGTCATCACCTTTGTCATCATCTTTTGTTATCATCATTGTTATCATCAAAACACCTTTGAATCACCTTTGATTCACCATGAAGCTTTGCTTCTACAATCTCCCCCTTTTTGATGATGACAACTTCTGAAATCAAGAAACACACACACACTTTTTCCTAGTCGATCACTCACATAAATTCTCCCCCTTTGTTTTTGAATTTGTGCATATCTTAAAATTAAATTGATTACTCATGTGAGTTCTTGATTTTAATCCCATTTCTCTCCTCCTTTGGCATCAACAAAAAGCCAAAGTGCGTAACAAATTTGAAATAATCAAATATAACTAAACATCCATACAACATTCATTGAGAAACTAACAACCAAACCATGAAGCAACAATCATAAATAGATTATCTATAAAACCCATATAGTCAAATAACATACTTAATATTTGTTCAAACATACCATGCAAATAGGGAAATAGTAAATTGTTCAAATACCATAATAATATAGCCAAAATACAAGGCTGAAAATCAAAGTACTAATAATATAAAAATATAGATCTAAGATGATGGTGGTGGCGGTGGTGGAAGATCAAAGCTTGAACGAATGTAAGACACATCTTCTTCAACCTTTGTGATTCTTGACTCCATTTCATTGAAGCGCATATCCACTTGCAATTCCAAAGTGTCAAACCTCTCACCAACAATGGTTTGAAGACCATCAAACCTGTCCATAATCTTCGAAAGAAGAGATGAATCTTCTCCTTCATGTCCTTCTTCACCAACATTTCTAGCACCCTTCTTCACCCAAGAGCCATCATGCTCCTTTATATAACCAAAGGATGCTATGACTGAAGCGCCTATAAGGAATGATCTCTTGATTGGAACATAAGGTTCAGAATCAAGCGGGATGTTGAAGTGTTGAAGGAAAAGGGTAACAAGATGAGGATAAGGCAATGGGGCATTCAATCGCAATGCCTTATGCATGCGATATCTAACAAGGTGTGCCCAATCAATTTGTTAACCTTTATGAAAGGCCCACATGACAATGAGATCTTCTTCAGAAACCTGGGCAAGGTTTGAAGATCTAGGAAGCAGAATGCGAACAATAAGGTAATGGAGGATGCGGCTTTCAAAAGCCAATGAACCGGCAAGAAGCCTTCCGATCATATCCGCTTGGTTGGTGCAAACCAACCGGCAGGCATCATGCACAGAAAATTCAAATTTCCAATAATCAATTAGTGCACGCTCAAAAGGCACACCTTCACTAGGCAATTTTGTTAAATCATAAAATAGGGATTGGTCAATGACCATCTTAATCCCATAAACCTCAGACATTAGGGTACCTTCATGGATTTCTAAATTAGAATAGAAAGCTTTGACTAGTTCAGAATAAACAGGTAATTTCAGAGACATAAATGGAATAAGATTGGAGTTTTCAAATGCTTGAAAGCATTCAAAATTCTCATTTGAGAAGAACTCCATATCTATAAATTTTGGGTCTATAATGGAATGAGAGGAAAAGAAGTTTGTGTACCGTATACGTTGTTCCTCTGATGAGAACAATGGTCCAGAGGGAATGAAGGGAGGAATTGGAGTTTCCTGTGACCCAGAATGTCGCTGACTTCGACTTGAAGTGTCTTTCCGCTTCTTCAATGGTTCCGCCATTTGAGGAGTTTTTTCAAGATTTCAATCGGTTCAAATGAAAATGAGTGAAAAATGATAAAGTTTGGGGTTTGTGGGGAGTGATTTGGACAAGAATTGAGTTTGATATGGCTGGAAGAAAATTTGGGGGCGAGGGTTTTCAAGAGAGAGAAGAGTTGCAGGTTTCAAAATTTGAAATCTGAATATATAGGTGCAAGGACGCGTTGTAATCGATTACACAAAAATGGTAATCGATTATCAGAGAGCAGCATTGCCAGAAATAACTGCTTGTAATCGATTACACTATTATGGTAATCGATTACCAGTGGTTATTTTAGCCAGAAAACAAAAACAAAAGGCTTTCTAGGAGAGAAGTTTTGAGTTACTATCAAAATATTTTATTATTATTTTTTTATGAAAAATATATTTGAAAATAATTTATGAATAATTCTCAATCATGTAATTCAAATATCATATCATGCAAAAACATTAAAACATGAAGATAATCAATTTTATAAAAAACAATCAAAACATAAGTATGAAGAATATTGATTTTACTTAAATATATGAATGAATATTTTATGCAAATAAGATGAAATCAATCAAGCAAATATACTCATGATTTCAAACAATCAAAAGACAAACAAATAAAGAATTTTTAGTCATCATAATCAAATTGTTTGAATAAAAATTTCAACTTTAAGAGAAATTTTAATAAGATAATGGTTTTGATATTACCTTTTTCAGGATTGAAGTGTCTAGACCCTCAAAGATGAGGATCATGCTTTTTCTCCTTGTTTTTCATCCTTGAGAGATGTTCTCGTCACTTTCATAATCTTTGGTTAGAAGATTAATCTCCTTTTCTGAACCATTGGATGAATCATTGTCATCCCATGCAATGTATGCTTTCTTAGTTCTTCTTTCGTCAAATCTTTTCTTTTCACTTTTCTCCGACCATTCTTCATTTGACGGACAGTTGGCCTTGATGTGACCAATTTGGTTGCATTTGTAACACCTAAGGACTTGAGAATCATCTTGTGATTTTCTTCCATTATTGAAATTCTGACGCCTATCAATTCTTCTTTTCTTGATGTATTTCTGAAATTTCTTAACAAAGAAGAAAAAATCTTCTTCATCATCTGAATCTTCTTCTTCGTTTTCTTCTTGTATTGAAGATGAGGCTTTAAGGGCTATGATTCTCTTCTTTTTTTCATTTTCTTCATTCTGATTGAGGCGTTGAAGTTCCATCTCGTGTTCCTGCAATTTACCAAATAAAGTGGCAAGAGACATGGAAGAAAGGTCTTTACTTTCAGAAATAGCAGTTACCTTGGGCTGCCATTCCCTACTTAAACATCTTAAGACTTTATTAATTAAATCTTCATTAGGAAAGATTTTTCCTAATGATGCAAGATGGTTTACTATATGTGTAAATCTTTTTTGCAAACTATGGATATTTTCATTTGGATTCATCCTAAATAATTCATATTAATGGGTAAGGGTATTTATTCTAGACCATTTTACATCTGTGGTTCCTTCATGGGTTAACTGGAGAGTATCCCACATATCCTTGGCATTAGTACAATTTGACACTCTGAAGTACTCATCTATTCCTAGGGCTGAAGTGATGATGTTTTTGGCTTTGAGATCGTACTGGATTTTTCTCCTATCTTCTTCTGTCCATTTATCTCTGGGTTTTTGGGTTGTAGTGCTTGTGCTTACATCTACTATAGTGGGTATGTGTGGTCCTAATTCTATTGCTTCCCAAATATTTAGATCTATGGCTTCAATGAATATCTGCATGCGAGTTTTCCCATAATGGTAACCCTCAGCATTGAAAATGGGTGGTCTGTGAATGGAATTTCCTTTAGGAAACAAGGGATTTGAGGAGGCCATTTATCTTGAAGTGGTTAGACTTTTTACAAGATACCTGCTCTGATACCACTTGTTGGATCAAGTGGTCTCTGAATAATTAAGAAAGGGAGTTGAATTAATTATTCCTAAACCTTTACTAATTAAAAAAAATTACTCTTCTAAGGATTTTACTAAATTGTTAAGAGAATGAGGAGTAGAAGAGAAGCTTAAAAGAAAGTAAAAGTGAAAATTAAATGCACAGCAGAAAGTAAAAGAGTAGGGAAGAATGAGACAAACACACAAGAGTATTTATACTGGTTCGGCAACAACCCGTGCCTACATCCAGTCCCCAAGCGACCTGCGGTCCTTGATATTTCTTTCAACCTTGTAAAAATCCTTTTACAAGAAAAGATCAACAAGGGATGTACCCTCCCTTGTTCTCTTTGAACCTAGTGGATGTACCCTCCACTAGAACTGATCCACAAGAGATGTACCCTCTCTTGTTCTCAGTCAAACCCAAGTAGATGTACCCTCTACTTGTACCACAAAGGATGTACCCTCCAATGTGTTAAGACAAAGATCTCAGGCGGTTAAACCTTTGATACTTTGTGAATGGGGATACAAAAGAATTCTCAGGCGGTTAGTCCTTTGAACAATTTTGTATTAGGGAAAGGGAAGAATCAAAAGAATTCTCAGACTGTGTCGTTTTGAATTCTTTAACAAGGGAGAAGGGAGACACAAAAGAATTCAGGCGGTTAGTCCTTTGTTCTTAAGCTGGTTGGCCCTTGCTTCTTTACTCAAATTCTTCAAGGGATGGCACCAATCCTCCTTTCCAATTCCCTATATGTCAACTCACAAACAAGGAAACAAAGAGACAAGCAATAACCAAAGACCAAAAAAATATGAAATGAAAGCTAAACCAATGGAGTTTTAACAAGACAATTTTTCAAGGATTATTCAACAATTAAAGCAATGAAAAGGACATAGAAGCAAGCTAGGACTCAAAGAGAAACTTAAAATGGCTCTAGAGTAAAGTAAAAAAAAACTAAAATAAAAAGACTCAAGAAACCTCTAGTTTTGGAACTTTTTTTTCAAACTAATTTTTAATTGAAATTTCATAACTAGGATTGATATAAAATAGGCACCAATTATAAAACAAATTTTGAGTCAAAACAACAAGCACACTTTCCTTTCACTTTTTTTTCCTAGACACTGATTTTTCTGTCAACTTGTGTGATTTTTCTTATTTTTTCCTTTAATCCAAATCACTTGGTTTTTATTCATAATTTTGTTCCAGATGTCTAGAAAATTCAGTAAAAATGTAGTGATCAATTCCCAGTAATTTATACAAGTTCGTATGATCAAGCTACCAGCACCAGCAATTTCAACCTAAAAATCAAGAGTAGTGTTTATGTTGCTTAAGACTTAGATAGTTATAATTTGTGTTTGCTTATGCTCAATTATCTTGAATAACATAATTCAAGAGATCTTATGACTTATTTTGATTCACAAATCCAGCCACAACTCAGCACCACAACTCAACTTCATCATAGGCATCATGTAGGAAACTTAGAAAACAAAAAAAAAATGTTCAACAACAAGACTACTTCTAGGAATTGATTTAGAACATGTTATGAACTAAATAACATGCATGAATTAGACTCAAAATTCAAAAGATAGGCTAAGAATTACAAGAATACATGAACCAATGTATCTAGAATTCAATCAACAAAATCAAAATTCAGCACAAACTTAGAACATAATGTGACAATTATTATTATTAAACATGACTCTAAGACAACATGGATTAAGTGATTTACACTTAGATTTTTATGTTTTTTTTTCAATCAATATTTTGGAAGAAAATTTAGATCTAAAGGTTCAACACAAGAAGATTATGACTGAAAAATGATACAACCTAAAATCAACACAAAAACATGATTCAAGAGTAGATCTATAAAATTTGAACCATAGAAATGCAAGAACAAGTGTAGATCTAAGATTTAATTGGTTTATTTTTTTAATCTGCTCTAAAAAAAAACAAACCACAAGACAATGGAGGATATACATGGAGAATAACATGAATAACAAGGAATTAAAGTGAATTGACTGAACAAAAAGATAGAGGAAGCAAAAGAACATCACCTAGATGAAGATGCTCTTGATACCACATAATGTAAGCTCCATTGGAGCTTCTAGGCCTAGGATCTTCTTCATCAATGGATTCCTTTGCTTCTTGGAAGATGAATGACAGCGGAATGGAGAAGGAAGAGAGAGAAGAGATGCCACTTCAAAGAGAAGATGAGTCTAGAAGAAGCTTACCACCATAGGAGGCCATGGATAAGAGCTTGGAGGAAGAAAGAGATGAATGAAGGGAGAGAAAGAGAAGAGCATGAAATTCTGTGGTCTAAAAGAGCTCTGAAATCTGAATTTTAATTTTCAAATGATCAAAGTTGGAAAAATGTACACACATAGCTTCTATTTATAACCTAAGTGTCACACAAAATTGGAGGAAAATTTGAATTTCTATTCAAATTTCACTTGAATTTGAAATTGAATTTGTGGAGCCAAAATTTCACTAATTATGATTAGTGAATTTCAGATATGGTTCAGCCGACTAATCCAAGATCAAGTCCAAGATTCTCCACTAAATGTGTCATGAGGCATGTAAAGCATGAAAGACATGCACAAAGTGTGACTATATGATGTGGCAATGGGGTGTAGCAAGCAAATGCTCACCTCCCCCTTTAAAATTTAATTGGATTGGGCTTCTCCCAATTCAATTAAATTTATTTCTCAACACACATCAAATATTCACTTAATGCATGTGAAATTACAAAACTACCCCTAATACAAAAACTAGTTAGGTGTCCTAAAAATACAAGGGCTGAAAAATCCTACATTTCTAGGGTACCCTACCTACATTATGAAGCCCTAAATACAAGGTCCAAAATTAATGAAACCTTAATCTAATATGTACAAAGATAAGTGGGCTTATACTTAGCCCATGGGCCCAAAATCTATCCAAAAGCTCATGAGAACCCTAGGGCATTCTCTTCCATCTTTGGCCCAATTTTCTTGGAGTCTTCTATCTAATGTCCTTGGGGGGTAGGATTACATCAACTTAGTTTACTTTGGTTTAACATTTTTGTCATTTCCTATGTAATTTGAACATTGAGTTCATTTGTTGATAGTTGTTAATAATGAATCAATTATTCAATGTCTATTGTGATTAAAACTGCTTGAAAGCATAAAAAAATGTTTATTTGCTGTGAATTGAGCCTGAAATTGCATTTTACAGGTACAATTTTGGGTTTTTCGTAAAAACAGAAAGTTTATATATAAAAAAAACTTCAAAACAACATCGGTTATTAATAAAAATCGATGTTAATATAGTAAATAATATCAGTTATTTAGAAAAACCAATGTCAACATGCATCTTAACATCGATTTTTTAAAAAATCGATGTTGGTTATTTCTAAATAACATCGATTATTTATAAATAACTGATGTTAATATATAAAGAATTACAGCAAAATAAGTGTATAGATGATGGATGTTGACATCGGTTTTCTAGAAAAATCGATGTTAATATATTCGTTAACATCGGTTTTCTTGAAAAATCGATGTTAATCTATAACATTTACATCGGTTTTTATATTAACATTGGTGTTCAGTAATATATTAACATTGATTTTTTTAAAAATCAATGTCAACGTCCATCATATATACACTTATTTTGTTGTAGCTCTTTATATATAACATCGGTTATTTGAAAAACCGATGTTAACATAAAAATGTTAACATCGGTTTTTCAAAACCGATGTTAACAATAATACATTTAACATTGATACTTTCAACATCAGTTTTAAAATCGATATAGAATGCTACAAATAATTGATATTGAAAGTGTATTTTTTAATAGTGTTATCCATATTGGTTGGTAGTACATTCAGGCTTCTGTATGGACAGAAAATTGAGAATGCATGTTAGTCCACTTTCATTCACTTAGCTTGCTGGAAAGTCTTAATTACCGAGATACGTTGAGAATATAGCATGCATAACTTTTGAAGTGATTAAAATCACTGGCGTATTACTATATATATGTCTATACTCATTCATATAAGAATTGATGCAGTTAAGTCATGGCCTACAAATCTATCATTGATTGATAGTCATCACCTACACGTCTTAATTTCATAATACTTAAATTTAAAAGTAAACATGCATGTAAGCCATGATTAAATAGCTTTCTTTTGTAATAAAAAAATAGCATTCTTTATTTTATTAAAAAAAATATTATTTTTTTATTTTTACAAAATGTCAAAAAAGTATTTCGTAAAAAAGAATAAATTCAGATCATTTAATAAATAATGAATTAAAATTTCTATATTGATAATGTCATAATCGAAATTGTGATGAAATGACGAACCAAAAAAACTTAAAATAAAAAGTAGAATCACTACCAAAAAATTTATTTATTCTGAAAATATGGAAGAATCTAATAAAAATGTCTTCGAAACCAAATTTTGGATTGGCTATAAATTCATACGTACCTTGTTTATATTGGCTACAAACATTATACATATCTGCTTCAACGTCCATATCGGTTGGTTTCCCCCCCCCCCCCCTTCCTGTGAATGCTGCATAAGGCCTTTTCAATAGTGCCTTCAAGAGTTGACTACTCCATTGATGCCTCTTTTTTGTCTTCTTTATTTCCTTTAATTCTTAAAAAGCAAGTGCAATGAAACAAAAGCAATCGTACGTGTTAATGATTAAACCATCTTGCCCAAGACCAATATTTATATAACAAGCTAGTAAGCTAGCAATGGATCAAGAAATTAGCATGCAGAATATACATACCGGCTCCTGAAAGGCCAAGAGTATGTACATATGCAGACATCACAAATTGTTGAAAAGTTGCATAATTTGGTGGCAAAAATCCAACCTGACCAGTTCCAAATCCAAATGTACACTTGTTGGTTGATGGGTTTTCTGTGTCATGCTTGATTATTTTCCGAAGGTATCTTTCCTGCCCAAAGAAAAATGCTTAAGAAATAGATAGACTTTTGAGAATCTAGTACCCCTAAAACAAAAAACAAATTTGAGAAGAAGAAAAAAACTAAATGTTCCAACTAGTTTTTACAAAAGCATTATAATGAAATAAGTTATTTTATCATGCAACTCTATAATTTGAGTAAAACAAGTTTTTTGCTATTCTAATACATTGGAAACTAACTTATTTGTCTTATGAAACACACTGATCATAAGATTCATTCTTTATGATCAAGTTAAATTGTTATCCCATTTGCTGAAATGAACCAATGCCTATGAAGACATATAATAAAATATGTTTCAGTAAATATTAAGTATTAGTAAAGAAAACAATAAAGTAATGAGATAGAAAAAAAAAAAAAAGAAGAAAGACGGGAAGCATGAGAACCCCTTTACATACCAATCAAAGCAGCAACACTTAACAATCCACCAAAGAAATCATATAATGTGGCGTAGTTCTTTGGACAATTCATTTTATCTGACTTAGGTGTTAGACAAGTGGTCTCAGATATCTTAAGAAGGGGGGGTTGAATTAAGATATTCCAAACTACTTCCCCAATTAAAAATTTATTTCACTTTCTATTCAAGTTATAAATTCCCTTAACAATGAACTTCTTTAAATATTAATTCAAATAAAAACAATTTGAATATGAATATAAAGCAATAATAAACAAAGGAGTTTAAGGGAAGAGAAAGTGCAAACTCAGATTTATACTGGTTCGGCCACACCCTTGTGCCTACGTCCAGTCCCCAAGCAACCCGCTTGAGAGTTCCACTATCTTGTAAATTTCTTTTACAAGTTCTAAACACACAAGGACAATCCTTCCTTTGTGTTTAGAATTCCTTTACAACAAGAGACTCTCGGTCTCTTAATCCCTTAACGAATTAGAAGAAGAAGAATGAATCTCTCTAGAAAGACATAGATTTTACAGATTGAACACTCAAATAATTCCTTAATGAATTGCAATTGAATTGGCCAAGGAATTCTTAAGAGGATAAAATGATTTTGCTCTTTGAGAGGATAAACACTTTTTTTCTGAAAAATTCTGAGCAAATTCGTGTTATAAGTCACATATATATAGACCATTGGTGGTCCTGAAAAAGCCCTTTGAGAAGTTGTGACCCTTAGAAAGATTTTTCTGAAAATCTTGTCTGGTAATCGATTACAGGAATTGTGTAATCGATTACAGCTTTTAAAATTTGAATTAAAACGTTTATTAACTGCTGGTAATCGATTACCAAAATTGTGTAATCGATTACACAATCTAAAATTTAAATTCAAATTTTAGTAGCTGTTGTAAAACATATTTGGCCACTGGTAATCGATTACATCCTCTGGTAATCGATTACCAGAAAGTAAATCCTCTGAAAAACACTTTTTAATTTAAATTACTTGGCCAAACCTTTTGCTAATTCAATTAGGAATTCCCTTCCTAATATACTAGTGATCATCTTGACGTTGTGACTTGTAATCTTGAAGTATTGTCTTGAATTTAATCTTGAAAAACCCATTTGCATCAATTGCATCATATCATCATGATCATCATCAAAACACCAAAGGCAATTGCATCTACATTGGGATCATTTTATCAGACTTAGGATCCTGCATCTTTCCGAAGTTCGCCTTCATTTGTCCTTCAGGGTCCGGTGGTTCTACAAGTATGCCTATGATAAAAGAAGAAAATTATATATATGCAGTAGATAAATATATTTTTTTATCTACATGAATAAAAATAAGTATTATCGAAGAATTTACAATAATTTACGCATACTGATTAATTAACTGAATTAATTTTTTTTAGTAGATAGAACTTTTACATACTGTACGTATTTATGAGTCATAAATGTGCACATTTTAAAAAATTAGATTATTCATGTAATATAAGCTTTTGCAATACTTCTTACAATATTTCTATTCATCAAAAAAACTTACAATATTTTTTCTCTATCTCTCCATTACATTCATCTAATTTCACACCCCTCTCTCTTCTCATCATATATTTTTTTCCTGGTTTTACAATTTTTCTGTATACACTTACTGCGCAAAAGTAATTTATTTATTTTAAAATTAGTTATACCTGATGATTAATTGAAATACAAAGTTCATTACAATTTTTCTATTAAAGTTATTTAAAGAAAACATTACAAATAACACTCATGCATGTGGGAAAGTAGTTGTTTTGAGTTTACAGTTTATATTACGAGTTTACTCTAGCTAGCGATGTGTGCAGTTTATATTACTTACAGTGGTACCGTATTTGTTTCCACCATGAAAGTTTGCTTGCACTTCTGAAGGCCGACGGCCTAGTGACAAGGACTGTGAGAGGAGTTAATCCCTCTATATTCTTATGTGTGCTAAGAAAATCATAATATTGCACTATTATCACAGCCAAATCTCTGCACCATATATAGCAATATAGTAATCAGTATAGTGTTTGAAAATTAAAAATAAAAAAATATAAAATAATTTTTTTAAAATTTAGTATGCTGTGCTGAATTTAAATTAAACTATGAAAATTATAATTTATTTAAAATTTACTGAAAATCAAAAAATAAAAAAAAAATCCTTAATAAATGTCAATCATTCCGAACTTCGATTATAAAAAGTCAAATTTAATTCTTATTTGATAAATTATATGAATATATATAGTCATTTTGTCTCTAATTTTAGTGGACGTAAAATAATTTGAATTGTGATTTTAGTACACACCAATTAATCTACTATAAATTAAAAACTTTAATTTCTAAAGTGATTTTCTCATTCTCTCCACTCTAATTATTAGATATTTGCAACAATTTTTCTCTTCTTTCCTTATAAGTGCATTGATCATGAATTCATGCAAATTACCTAAATCCTCCATATACCTGAACCCTCCACCATTAGATCAACAATAATTATATAACTCTATAAAAATAAGTATTTATCATATACATTAATGCAACACTTCTTGTTATATCTTGTCAGATCACTTCATCATTTATCATACTTATATTTTATTCACTTTTTTCTCTTTTGGTCTCAATTAGTATGATAGTGTTCATGCATCATATTTCTTACATTATAACTATAATACTCAATTATCGTGGAAGAATTTTGAACTACGGATGAAATTATTATAGGTGTTTGGATAGTGTTTAGGATCCACGTTTTCTTGCAAAATCACGTCCAAATCAAGTTACGGAAAAGCAAGTATTTTACAAGTGTAAACCTCCAACTAGACACGCACTTACATGATTTGGAACCATCAATTATATGTTATATACATATTAATTAGAACTATAACAACCGTGGAACATATAATAATTTTCTGAGTGGAAGATAAAGCAGAAAATATGAATGTTTAGGAGATCGAAAAGGAAGATAGATACAAGTAAAACATACCGAAATATTCTCTCCTAATAGCACAGTGAAGAACAGTGTCACCATTGCCCCTTTCAAGATCTTGCAAGGTGGCGCTGTGGTTGGAAATGTGAGAGAGATAAGCAAAAGCCTGTTTACCTTATTTTATAAAATTTATAAAGATAAATTTGAATAGTTGGACCATCAGGTTTATCCAACTAATTAGTAAAAATGTCAGAGAAAAGAAAAAAGAAAAGGAATTGCCAACCACTTAGCTATTGGGCACAGTCCCAAAAGTCTGCGCCTTCTCGAACTTACCATTGTCGGTTCAAGTTTTCTTACCAAGTCATCAAAGCACAGTGATTAACTTCCTGTGATACCAACTTTTTCCATCACTTTAGCAGGAAGAGTACCTACAAGTAGAAAGTTTAAGGCAATGAGAATGACAAGTTAGACCTATAACTATAAGGGAAGAAGAAAGTTCCAAAATCAGTTCCATATTGTGAAACCGAATAATGTCATGTCAGATATCCAAATATTTGCTATCAAGTCAAAAAAATAATTTGCAGCCAATGAGTAAAAGACAAAAGGTGTCTTAGAAGTATGCACATGATTAGAGCAGCCATATTAACACCTGGAATTAAAATTTAACATCATCAAGTTTATTGAATAATATTAGAGTAGCAAGAGAATAAGCTATCGGCATTTAACGTACAGGAAAATGAATTTACAAAAGAAATACTTACTTTTTTTTCCAACTAGGTGTTTATATACCAAGAAATCACTTGCCTCTCAAAACATTGCATTCCAAGACAGAAAAAAAAAATATCAACAAAAGTCTTATCCCACTAGGTGAGGTGGGCTAAAAGAGAATAAAAGGATAAAAAAACTACAAATTATCTAGTTTGCAATCTTAGGAGTGAATATCAGATCACCCGTATTTATTAAAAACAGAGAGAGAGATAACGATCTGAATAAATAAATAGAAATTGACCTCTCCCGTTGCAAGAAGACCCTTGTAAACCCTTCCAAAACCACCTTCCCCGAGTAAGTTCACTTCCTTGAAACCCCTCGTTGCCTCTGCCAGTTCGCGAAAACCGAAACTTTCCGTTGTCGTACTTCCGTTGTTACTGCTACTACTCACACTCTTCTTTCCCTTTCCCTCTCAGGATTCCCTCTTCCTTTCACTCTCTGCAATAAAACAACACGCACTATGATTAAAAAATCTGAGTTTAGTTTCACATTTTCACTCGATTAACCCAAATGTTTAGTGGTAATTATAAATCAATTTAAATATTTATTTATTATAAGCCAATTTAATATGCGTGTAACCTACAAATCAATTTAAACTAGTGGAGAGCCCGTGCGATGCACGGGTCAGCATTTTACTATAAATGACATAAATACTATTTGTCAGAGTACTGTTTGTTTGTATCATTAGACTGTAAGTGAATAAATAATATTTGTTAGGGTGTTGTTTGTATATTTTTACTGTAAGTGACATAATTACTATCTGTCAGCATACTGTTTGTATATAACATAAAGATAATTTGCGTGAAGAGTTGATTGTGTTGAAAATATTTTAAAATTGATTTAAATTATATAAAAGAAATATGGGAAATAAATTAAAAATATTTTGTTTTTCTGAAAAAAAATTATTTTAGATGTATTTAATTGTGAAGAGGGACTAAATTTTAAAAATAATTTTGTAAAAATGTTTAGTGGGCATATGAAAATAATATTTTGATTATAAAAGATAATTTAGACTCATAAAAAAACTATGTTTTAGTCTTTGTTTTAAAAAATGTTTCAGTCTATACAAATAATTTGTTGTCATGTTAAATAATTTTGTTATCTCTATAAATAATAGTATTTAATTCTGATCCTAAATAAATTTTAATTTAATTCAGCAAAAAAAAAATTCTAATCACGTATAAAAAATAATGTTTTAAAACAATTTTAGTTATGTGTTACAGGTGGTGGCAGTATTGAGTTATTCGATTTTTCGTATAAAGCCGAAAACAGACTACACACAGACGTGGGTAAAAAAAAACATAATAGAAATAGCAGTGTGTATGAAAACGAAATCAGACAAAGCTGACACATGTTTTTAGTGTTTCAGTGCAAAGGAAACCGAAAAAGGTAAAGAGACAACGAATGGCAGCAACATACAAATAGAAGGTTTAATTCTGCGGCTACACTTTTGATCAAAACAGTTTTACTAATTGCAACCATTTATTTGAAACAGAAATTCCAACCATTATATTATTATGGAATAATATAATCTAAACTTAAATGTCCATTTTATTTCATCATTTAATCTAATTTAGAAGCCAATATTGACCTATCGCTTTTTTCGTATAAATACCAACAATATTGACCTATCGCTTCAACGTAATTTGGAAGACAAAGTTCGCAAAATCAATATAAATATCAAACGACAAACAAAGCGTTGAGCAAAATTAACAGAACGTAAATATTTTTAATATTAAGATAGGAATCATGCAGTTATAGTGAGGAAATTGTCTGGTAGTAGCAGGAAAAAAAACCACAGAATATTAAACTTTTAAAAAAAATATGAATATAAAAGAATTTATTCATCAAAGTCAAGGTCGGTGTTGTTGTTGTTCCATTTGATGGTTTTCCTAATGACCAGCTCCCATGCATGGTCATGAAAACGGTAGTAAAAAGCTACCTCATCTCTGGGTCTCAAATTTTTTTCATGAATCAGGTTGAACCATGGTTCTGTAATAGCTGGCATGTGATTGTGAATGCTGAGTGGCCATTTGGTGGATTTTGGAAGTCCGTGGTGGATGGTAATACTTTTTTTTGAGCCATAGACAAATTTGGAAGCTGCTGCAGGAAGTGTCTGTATCATCAAAACAAAGGATGGTTAAACAAATTGATGAGGAAACGACAAAGTATGATAGATTGAAAAAAGTGTAGTATAACGCACCAAAGACAGATTTTGTTGTAGCATATCATGTGTGATATCAACTGTGAAGATGTATCTTCTTCTATATATGATGGGCTTTAGGCTAGAGTGGTGGTGTGCAGGTCCGTCAATATAAACGGTGAAAGTGGTATTTTTGTCACCGGCAACCAAACGTAGAATGACGCTTTCGTTGAGGTTGTGTGCCTTTCTAAAATCATTCAAGCCATCAGCAAAAAAGCATTTAGTACCATGTGTTCTTACTCGAATGAAATGTATCTCGCCATCGTAGTGGAATAAAGCATATTTCGGGTAGTTTCGGAGCCATTGCCTGTGATAGGAGAAAGGAACTTGGAGAAGGTTTTGCAGGCAAAGAAAGTAAGGCGAGGCAGTTGAATAAAAATGGAAATGCAGTTAAGTAGAAAATGGTTTTTTATGTGAAATGTTACCTTCTGAACTCTGAAAGGTGCGGTGAATCTTATGTTGTCCATTGGATTGTGTGGGAACTATACGAATAATGTTAAAATATTAAGTAACCAAAGGAATAGAGGAAACAGATATAACAAAGATGAAAATAAGAAGAAGAGGAAACAAATTACAATAGTGGAGCGTGATGCGGAAGTGGCCATAAGGATGTAAAGAAGATGAATAGGGAGTCTAGTTTGGTTTGGCAGGATGCGAAGAAGATGAATAGGAAGTGTAGTATAGGTAGATATATGTATATAGAAGTGTTGTAAGTGGTGGTGGTGTTTGTTGATGTGAATAGAAGTTAAGAAGTTAGTGGTAGTTTCTTGTAAATAGGAGTTATGTGAAGTAGTTATATGGAGTAGTTATGTGGAGTCGTTTTAAATATATTGTAACTGCAGTAGTCTATATATTGTAACTTTGTAACTGCAGTAGTTGTATTTTTGAAGATTAAGAAAAAGAGCATTCTCTCTAAAACTTGTATGTCATTGTTCTTTTTAACAATTGGTATCAGAGCTCCATTGTAGGGGCCTGATATTGAGTGCATGTGAGGAAAATAGTGAGTGTGTGAGGAAAACAGTGAGTGTGAGTCAAGAAAGAAACTGCAGTTTTTCTTTGTTTCGAGTAGAACGAGTTGAGAAGAATGGCAGAAGGTGGGAGTAGCAGTTTCGTGCAGCCTGCAATTCCAAGGTTTAATGGTCATTATGATCATTGGGCAATGTTGATGGAGAATTTTCTCCGCTCCAAAGAATATTGGGATCTCATTGAGAATGGGATATTGATGGTGGCAGATGGAATAGAGCCTACGGAGGCACAATGCAAATTGATCGAGGAGCAGAAGTTGAAGGACTTAAAGGTAAAGAATTACCTTTTCCAGGCAATAGATCGTGAAGTCCTTGAAACAATCCTCAAGAAGGACACGGCAAAAAATATATGGGATTCAATGAAGCAAAAATTCCAAGGTTCAACCAGGGTCAAAAGGGCTCAACTGCAAGCTTTACGCAAAGATTTTGAGATTCTTCAAATGAAGGAAGGAGAAACAGTGAATGCATATTTTTCTCGTACTTTAACCATAGCCAACAAAATGAAGGCTCATGGTGAAAGTATGAGTGAAACAGTCGTTACTGCAAAGATTTTGAGATCAATGATCTCAAAATTTGATTATGTGGTATGCTCAATTGAAGAATCCAACAACTTAGACATGATGACTATTGATGAGTTGCAAAGTAGTCTTCTTGTTCATGAGCAGAGGATGAGAAGTCGTGGAGAAGAAGATCAGGTTCTGAAGATCTCCCACGAAGACAAAGCAAGTAGAGGAAGAGGTAGAGGTAGAGGTAATGGTTCATTCAGAGGAGGTCGAGGAAGGGGAAGAGATTCATTCAATAAAGCTGTTATTGAATGTTTCAAATGTCACAAGTTAGGACACTATCAATATGAATGTCCTGATTGGGAGAAAAATGCCAATTATGTTGAATTAGAGAAGGAAAAAGATGAAGAATTGTTATTAATGTCTTATGTTGAATTGGAGCAAGACAAAATGGAAGAAGTGTGGTTCCTTGACTCCGGTTGCAGCAATCATATGACTGGAAACAAGGAGTGGTTCTCAGAACTGGATGAAATCTTTAGCCAAACGGTAAAACTTGGCAATAATACCAGAATGGCTGTTGTGGGAAAAGGTATCATTCGTATGCAAGTGAATGGATTTACTCAGGCAATTTCTGGTGTCTATTATGTTCCTGAACTTAAGAATAATCTATTGAGCATAGGGCAACTTCAAGAAAAAGGCTTAACTATTTTGATTCAACATGGGAAGTGTAGGGTATATCATTCTGAGAAAGGATTAATTATGCAGTCAGATATGAGTGGAAATAAAATGTTTTCTGTGTTGGCTACCATGATACCAAAAGCTTCCTCGTGTTTCCAAATTGTATCAGAAAATGAATCTCATCTTTGGCATTGCCGCTTTGGTCACTTAGGCTATAACGGATTGAGGACACTTTTTGATAAGAAGATGGTAATTGGGTTGCCTTCGGTCAAGATTCCAAAGAAGATATGCATAGAATGTTTAACTGGAAAGCAACACAGAAACTCTATGCCTAAGAAGAGTTTATGGAGAGCATCAAACAAGTTACAACTTGTGCATGCAGACATATGCAGGCCTATTAAACCAGAATCAAATAGCAACAAGAGGTACATCCTAAGTTTTATTGATGATTTCACTCGTAAAACTTGGATTTATTTCTTACATGAAAAATCAGAAGTTTTTTCCATGTTTAGAAATTTTAAAGCTCATGTTGAAAAGGAGATTGGTGCATATATTGCTTCTTTGATAACAGATAGAGGTGGTGAATTTACCTCAAATGAGTTTGTAGAATTTTGCAAAAATCAAGGCATTAGTAGACAATTGACTGCAGCCTATACTCCTTAGCAAAACGGAGTTGCAGAGAGGAAAAATAGAACGATAATGAACATGGTGCGTTCTATGTTAGCGGAGAACCAGGTTCCTAAAATGTTTTGGCCCGAAGCTGTAAAATGGAGTGTGCATATCCTCAATAGATGTCCTACTGTGGCTGTGCAGAACAAAACTCCAGAAGAGGCATGGAGCAATGTGAAGCCAATGGTTGATTATTTTCGAGTTTTTGGGTGTGTAGCTCATGCACATGTCCTAGACCAGAAGAGAAGCAAATTAGATGAAAAAAGCAAGAAGTGTGTTTTCTTGGGAGTAAGTAATGAATCAAAGGCATACAAATTATATGATCCAATTTCCAAGAAAATCATCATTAGCAAGGATGTGATTTTTCAAGAAGATGAATGCTGGAATTGGGGCAAAAGCAATGAAGAATGCAGATCAGATGTTTTAAAGTGGAACGATGATGGTGATGAGAATAACATGGAAGAAGGAATAGAAAACAATGAAGAAGAAGGTAACATTGAAGGAGAAGGCAGTGATGTTGATACAAGAAACTCAAGTGAAACTGGTGTTTCTTCTAGTGAATCAACTGAAAATGATTCCCAATTTTGAATGAAGGGAGGGTAAGAGGACCACCATCTTGGGCAATAGACTATGTAACAGGTGAAGGTTTGTCAGATGAAGATGGTCTGAATGCTATGATAATGCTCATTGAAGATGACCCACTTACATTTGAACAAGCTGTCAAGAGTAAGAAGTGGAGGGATGCAATGATGGCAAAGATAGAGTCAATAGAAAAGAACAAGACTTGGGAGTTAACTATTCTACCGAAAGGGGTGAAGCCAATTGGAGTTAAGTGGGTTTTCAAAACCAAACTTAATGAGAAAGGAGAGGTAGACAAGTACAAAGCAAGGCTAGTGGCGAAGGGGTATGCACAACAATATGGAGTTAATTATACTGAAGTTTTTGCTCCAGTTGCTAGACTTGACACCATTCGATTAATACTTGCTTTGGCAGCACAAAACAATTGGGATGTTTTTCAACTAGATGTAAAAAGTGCATTTCTTCACGGTGAACTCAATGAAGAAATCTTTGTGCAACAACCATTGGTATATGAGAAGAAAGGTGAAGAAGGCAAAGTTTACAAGCTAAGAAAGGCATTGTATGGCTTGAAGCAAGCACCAAGGGCGTGGTATAGCAAGATAGAGGCTTACTTTGTTCGAGAAGGCTTTGAAAGGTGTTTATGTGAACACACACTGTTCACAAAGTCGAAGGAAGTAGGTAAAATTTTAATAGTAAGTCTTTATGTTGATGATTTAATATATACTGGAAATGATAAAAGTATGTATGATGATTTTAAGAATTCCATGATGTTGGAATTTGACATGACTGATTTGGGGAGGATGAGATATTTTCTCGGGATTGAAGTAATACAAAGTTTAGATGGGATTTTTGTGTGTCAAAGAAAGTATGCTTATGAAATTCTAGGAAGGTTTGGAATGGATAAAAGCAATCCAGTGAAGAATCCTATTGTTCCAGGCACGAAATTGTCAAAGGATGAAGCAGGAACCAAAGTTGATGAAACTTTGTTCAAACAGGTGGTTGGCAGTCTGATGTACTTGACTGCAACTCGACCTGATTTGATGTATGGAGTGAGTCTTATTAGTAGATTCATGTCTTGCCCAACTGAATCTCATTGGCTTGCAGCAAAAAGAATATTAAGGTATTTGAAAGGTACAACTGAGCTTGGAATTTTCTACAAAAAGAATGGTTGCACAAATTTGGTGGCTTACACCGACAGTGATTTTGCTGGTGATTTGGATGATCGTAGGAGCACTTCTGGCTTTGCATTCTTACTTGGTTCCGGAGCAGTTTCATGGTCTTCTAAAAAACAGCCTATAGTGACATTGTCTACTACTGAGGCTGAGTACATAGCTGCTGCGTTTTGTGCTTGTCAGTGTATTTGGTTGAGAAGAGTTTTAGAGAAACTTGGTCATAAGGAGGAAAATAGTACTTTGATTCAATGTGACAATAATTCTACTATACAGCTATCAAAGAATTCTGTTTTTCATGGCAGAAGCAAACATATTGATATAAGGTTTCATTTTCTTAGAGATTTGACCAGAGACAAAATTGTGGAGTTGAGTTACTGTAATTCTCAAGAACAAGTTGCAGACATAATGACAAAACCTCTCAAGTTAGAACAATTCTTGAAATTACGGAGTATGCTGGGAATGGTTGATGCGTCAGTTATAAACTAAATGTTTGTTTTTCTTTTTAGTTTAAGGGAGGGAATGTTGATGTGAATAGAAGTTAATAGAAGTTAAGAAGTTAGTGGTAGTTTCTTGTAAATAGGAGTTATGTGAAGTAGTTATATGGAGTAGTTATGTGGAGTCGTTTTAAATATATTGTAACTGCAGTAGTCTATATATTGTAACTTTGTAACTGCAGTAGTTGTATTTTTGAAGATTAAGAAAAAGAGCATTCTCTCTAAAACTTGTATGTCATTGTTCTTTTTAACAGTGTTATATCGATATAATGACTGATTTAATTAACAAATTAAATGGTGACTCTTGGATGCAAAGAAGATGAATAGGGAGTCTAGTTTGGTTTGGCAGAATGTGAAGAAGATGAATAGGAAGTGTAGTATAGGTAGATATATGTGTATAGAAGTTTTGTAAGTGGCGGTGGTGTTATATCGATATAATGATTGATTTAATTAACAAATTAAATGGTGACTCTTTGTTGTTGAACGATGCAAAAAAGAGTTGTGAAGAGTCACAACCCTGTACAACACTGACGTCTCTCGATAATGATTGCATTTGATGTAGTATAGGGAGATACAACTACAGTAATTGTCTTAGTGCATTTATTACGATAGTGCCTTAGTGGTGTAAGTTTTATGTGGGATGGGAAAGCGGCTTTTTTTTGTAAACAAAGTGGAAGTTCAAAAGGCAATCTAATAGCAGAGTAAGCGGGGATATGAAGCGTGTAGGAAGTGTGTACGTATCGGGAAAAGTAAGGGTTGAGCAGCAATTGTGCAGTGTATTTATTAGGAATACGGATTCGTTGGTGTAATTTTAATTTGGCAATGAATATAAGTTGAATTTATTTGTAGACTAAGTGGAAGTTCAAAAGGTTATGGTATAGGACTGGAAGCACGAATACAAACTGTGGATGGTTGGTCCAGCACCCTAGGGACTTCGAAAACATTTTCATTAAATTAAATCATATGATATCATTCATATTCATATTAAATATTAAAGGATTGAAGTTGGATTTATTTGTAGACTAAGTGGAAGTGTAAAAACCAATCGTATAGGAGTGTAAGCACGAATACAAAATGTGCAGGGGTGGTCCAGGTAGTTGGAAAACATTTTAATTCCATGTCTCACAGCTTCATTACCTTTCCAATGAGAATGGGGCTAGTGGATCAAAAGGAAATCTTTAGATCCAGCACGGAATATAATAATTAACTAAGTACAGATATATTCCCATGAAAATGGTTCATCATATGCATGACATAATCTTTAATCAAGACAAAAAAATAAAATAAAATAAACAGGAGTGCTTTGTTGTTCCCTTGATTAATTATAAATCCTTAATTCATGATTTAGATTACATGCATTAGATTAATTATTATTAGAATACATTCGAAAAGAATGGTATATTTTGTTTTGTTTTTGTTTTTTTTACCAACCATGTAATATAAATTTTCAGATAACATTTGCAACATTAAATAAATTTGTTGAAGTTGGATTGAATTCCCCGAAGTTAGTATAGGAATTTTGGAATGCAACAGCATACATGGTATATGTGTTATATGTCAAACTGAACAAAAGCAGTAAAAGCGAATATGATGTAGAATTAAATAAATTTGTTGAAGTTGCATTGAATTCCCCGAAGTGAGTATAACAATTTTGGAATGCAACAACATACATAGTACATGTGTTATATGTCAGACTGAATAAAACAAACAAATAGAAAGGTGTAATTAATGTGACAGCATAATTGTATTGTATGATGGAAGGATACCTGTTTATAAATTGGCAAAGACTTCGTTGTAAACAACATTAGTGGTAATATTTTTTGGATTACCGTCATTGTCATGTATGAGAATATGAAGTCCATCTTTGCTTTTAACCCTTGAGAGTGCAACATATAGTTGGCCATGACTAAAAACTGGGTGTGGCAAATACAGTCCTATGTGGTGTAATGATTGTCCCTGAGATTTGTTTATAGTCATAGCATAAGAAACTATGAATGGAAACTGCCTCCTTATAAGTTTGAATGGCCATGGAGATTCAGAAGGAGACATATTTATTATGGGTATGTATGTCCTATTTCCTGAATTAGGCCCAGTAATTACTTCAGCCTCAATCACATTAGATCCGAGTTTGGTGATAATGAGCCTAGTTCCATTGCACAGGCCATCAATTTGGTCGAGATTTCGTATTAGCATGATTGGAGTTCCAACCTTAAGTTTTAATTTATGATTAGGTATACCTGATGTTTGCAATGAATACAGGAATTCAGGTGGCAATAATGCAAAAGCAGGATTGAGCAATTCATCTGATTTATCAATACTATCTGCGCTGCAATACTCTTTTTCGTGATTGGGTATAAGTGATAGGACATAATCATTTATTTTGTCAACAATTTCTTTTTTAGAGGCAAGAACAACTCTTTTTTGCAAGTAATCTGTGTCACTGTAGTTATCTATCAAGCTGGGATAGGTAGCTTCAACAATAGCATGGATAGGATCATCATAATTTTTTATAAGAAACTCATCTGGAATAGTGATTTCTGAAAATCCGTCATTATATTGTCCAATTTTTCCATCTCCTATGTCAAGTAGCCAATGTGAAAATTGTTTGAGTTCTTCATTGTTGGGCTGTTGGGGAGCATTTGATAGCAATCTCATGTTTTTTGTAAGTTTAAGAATTTGGCAATGGTCCCAAATGTATGATGCATTTATAGTTGCATGGACGATGTCTGAGCGATTACCTTTTGGAACAATTGGCAAGATCTGTCGGAAATCTCCACCAAAAACCATAATTCTCCCTCCAAAAGGCAGATTGTTTTGCATGATGTCTTTAAGACTTTTATCTAGTGCCTCAAATGGAAATTTGTGACACATTGGAACTTCATCCCAAACTATTAGTTTTGTAACCTTTAATAATTCAGCTAACTCACTGCCTTGATGAATATTGCATGTTGAATTTTCTGTTGCAGGGACTGGTATAGCAAATTTGGAATGTGCGGTCCGACCACCAGGCAATAGTAATGAAGCAATTCCACTCGAAGCAATTGTACAAACAATTCCACCATTGGAGCGTATACCAGATGATAAGGTTGTCCAAACAAATGTTTTGCTAGTTCCACCATATCCATAGAGAAAGTAAACTGCAGCTGATTGAGTGTTAACCACAGACATAATGGTATCGACAATAGTTTTTTGCTCATCTATAATTATATATTCACATATTAACAAATAGTAATATATACTATTGTGATTAAGGAGTTGCTATATCAAATGTGTCATAATTTGTGAGTACCTGTGAGCAATTGGTATGTCGTGTTGTATTGTTTTGGTAACATTTCTTTGTCATATGCCATTTCATTATGGATCAGATTATTATGATGTTGGTTTCGTGCATATCCTATTGGGTATGACATGCATGGAAAATCTCGCAAGCTCCTTCTATTTGCTTGTAGCATATTCTCAATCTCAGTTAAGCATAAATGAATTGTTTCCTTTTCAGTAAGGCGGATACTTGTGATTAGTAAAATAATAAACATAATGATTATGAGTAAACAATATTTATTTAGAATATATAAAATCACCTTGTTTTCTATGATTGAATATGATATCATCTGTCATCCATTGCCATGTCTGTTGCCAAACATATTCTGGTCTGTCCATGGTGTTCATAAATAAAAGCTTGACAAATAATTTTCTTAGGTAGTGTGCAGTACCCCAATTATTAGATTCCTGTAAAGCACTAATAAATTCTTGATCACTACCTAGAAAGCCTTTTGCAAAACATGCTTCCCTAAATGTAGGATATACCAGACCGTTGACTGTTCTAATGTCACTGTAAGACTGTGCACCTTTGGCAGTGGATAACATCATTCTAAGGTAAAACAGTTCACCAGCTGAAGGTGGGACCCATATGAGTCTGCCTATTGTATTCCCTTGTTTTCTTTGTTGCCAGTATCTTTTGCGGGCGACATAAACAAATCTTGAGATATATTGATGATATGTAAGATCCCGTCCATAAGAACATATTTTGTTAGAATGCATCCAAGCTGTGAACATGAATTCTTTGATTGTGTTTTTTGATAGGACTTCACCTATTTGTTGATCATCTGTCCAGTAAACATGCTGTTGATTTTCAAGGTGGACATATAGCCGCTCCACTGTCGGGGAACGCGCATGCATTGGGAATGCAAAAATTTTCCAACATGCTTCTGGGGGAGATACATATCTAATGATTCAAGCAGCACGCATATATTGTTGAAGATAGAATCAGATGTTGGTAGGTTTGAGTTAAACATATAACATCAAATAAATTAATTTATGTTAAATGATTTCGTTAATCAAATCAGGTGAGAATAGAAGGATACCTGCAATCAAGATATTGCTTAATTTCATCTTGATTTCCAAGAGAAGCTGTGATACAGTCAGAATCTTTGTTGATGTATTTGAACAGATATTTAATGGATGTACTTTGATTACACCATTCCACGTTTAAGTGTGTTTTATACTTTATTAAGAGTTGTGGATTGTATGGTACAACAAATCTGTTATCTAGTTCAATTCCATTTTTCATCACTGTACGTCCATCATTTCTTCTCCTATAAACTGGGAATCCATCCTGGTCAACAATTGTTGCTCCATGCAATTTTTTTGGAAAACATCTAATGCACTTTCCATTGACCATACATGGTGATTTTTTATTTGCAAACCCACATGGTCCATGCATCATATGGTTGGACACAATTTCAAATAATTGTGCCTGGCTCTGTTTGTCAGGTATTTCTGCTGAAATCATTTGATCAATATTGTGTGGGTTTGGTAACTTGTTTGAAGGGTGTAGAAAAATTAAAATGTGGGCATGTGGCAATCCTATTTTTTGCCACTCAATTGTATAAATATTTGTAATAAACTTGCATCAGTGATATTATAAACATCAATTTAGAAAGTAGGGAAAAAGTCATAGAATTTTTTATTACTTACATCCAATAATGTTGCCAAAGATATTGCCATGTTTTAAGTCATTCATTAATTGATTGAGTTTTATTTTGAAAACTCGTGTGATAATATCAGGGCAATTATTGGGGGTCAGATTGGATTGCGTGACCTTGTGTTGTATTTCTGGCCATGTTGGATTACATGTCATTGTTAAGAATAAGTCTGGAAATCCAAGATGTCCATAAATTGCCATGCCATCAAAATAAAGTTGCTCCATATATCTTTGACTACCAACAAAACTACTTGGCAGTATGATTCTCTTTCCTCTGTCCCTACCAAGTGTTTCAGGATGATCATTAGAGCCAGTTAAATTGATGTATTTGTCAACCCTGAGTTGTTGTTGATGTTGTCTGACATAGTTTAGTTTTTGAGACTCAATCATACAATATCCATCAACAATCCATTGCTGAAATAATCTTCTGGAATGAAGTATAGTCTATGCTTCATCAATTCTTGACTGTAGGCGGTAACAAAAATATTCGCACAATGTGACTTGTTTCCTCTTTTCAGCATGTATATTGGCATGATCTTTGTGAGGTATATTTAGTCTGTAACCATCTTCTCCTTTTGGGAATAAAAGTGGATATTGCAAAGGCAAATATGCAGGATGAAGTTCATGTATTCTCTTCAGAAGTCCGGATTATTTTTCTATTATAATATCTCTTTTATCAGTTGAGTGTTCATCACCAACAATCAAGGCAGCAACTTTAGTGGTAGTTGGTAAGTTATACAACCTTCCGTCTGTTTGTCGTTGACTAATGAGTTTCATCTTCAGGTCTGGAACTGCAGCAGAATGCAATTTGTCCCTTGCCATTCGAAACCTTTGAGCATATTGATTGTGATGATCAAGCATGTCTTTGATTGCAATGATAATATGTTCATCAAGCATATCATGCATCCTGTAAATAAAAAATTAGCCAGAACAGTATACACAGCTATTTGAACATGTAATTTTTTACATGTGGGACATAAGTATGAATACTAACGAGTTTTGTGAAAGTCTGTTGATGATCTCATTGTCTGTATCATAAATATATAGTTGTGCAAACTTAGGTGGGTTATTAGGCATAAGGAGGAGGCTTCCAATAAGATGATGTGTTTGTCCATGTATACAGAAAGTTGGAGGTCCTTTTCCAGTGTTATAGGATTTGTCAAATTTGATACCGGGAGATGTAAAGACAAACATTAGATTATATATTCGTATGTACTGCTGGAAATTCTTAGCTTTAGGATCCTGGTTATTGAAAAGTAAGTGATTTAATGGATGGGGTGGTTCATGCAATAGAGGCAATTGTATTTTTCCATCAGAACAACATAATGAAAACCTTGGTTTGTTTGTTTGTTTGTCTTTATTTATCCTTTCATCATACCACATCATAGCCTTACAATGCGGGCATTCCCATACAGGATCTTCGATATCAATGTAAGTACCACCTATAAATAAGGTATGAATAATAATTAAATATATCAAACACATTTGAATAAATTTTATAGTTGGAAGATCAAACCTGTATTTTGGTATGCAGATGAGGCAGATAGAAAGGTCTGTTCATCATAATCATCAAGATCATCTATTGTTGGGTCATTTAATGAGTATTCTGTGCATATTGATATGGTATAACACACATCAGCCGAAAATGTTCGATTTATTTATTTGATCATCAAAGAAACAAAATATAAAAAAATATAAATGATGGATAAATACCTATATCAATGTTTTCCTGTGTCATATTTACATCATCATCACTGGAATCTGAGCTGTCATGGCCGACAAATTGATCATGCTATGTAGTGTTAGTTGGTGTCTGATGTTCATCTGGATAATAAACAGCCAATTTGGCATTCTATATATAAGTTGACTGTAGAACAAAATCTGAAAAGAATGTAATAATAAATAAAATGTGTGCGTGTAGATATTTGATAATAGCTTAAGAATAAAAATTACCTCTGTGAATGTCTAACTGTGTCATATTGGAATAAGTATTACTGGCTTGGTATGTGGATGTAGAAGCAGTTGTTATATTTTTTTTATTGTCATAAGATGACATCAAATTTCTCTGGATGGAAGAAACATTGACTGCATGTCTTTTTTAGCATCGTTCAAAATCATCTATAGATAAAGTCCCGTGCGATGGTGGTGTAGATTGGAAGCTTGTAACAGGGTTATTATTATGGTTAATGGTTGGACTACATTGTGAGATACACTACAAGTTGTCTATAACAATAGTTTTTGTAAGTATAATATAATATTAATGTGATGATATGAAGAATAATAATAATCTATAAATGAATTACAAATTACAAATTTACAAATCTATATTAAGTATTACCATTAGTAGCTGAACATTGTCTTTTTCGTTCTTGTAAAATAGTTTTCCTACGCTTCCTTCGTTCAACATATATGTCCATGAGTAGTTGATTTCTGCAACAACTGGCTTATAATTGCCAAACAACAGAAAAATCAAATGTTGAAACTGAGTTAAATAAGTTGCTGTAGTAGGCTGACTTTAAAATGATACCAACATTATAGTTATTTGCATTTGCTTCACCCAGTAAAGGGATATGTATTTGCAATAGAAAAAGCAGAATAGCATAAAACAATAGAAAAATTTGTATTCAAAACGCATTAAATTTCATACTCAATGGTTTAGTGCAACAC
This sequence comes from Glycine max, assembly GCF_000004515.6. Taxonomy (NCBI): domain Eukaryota; kingdom Viridiplantae; phylum Streptophyta; class Magnoliopsida; order Fabales; family Fabaceae; genus Glycine; species Glycine max. The sequence continues at coordinate 24,857,217 of NC_038250.2, forward strand.
GGATGATCTGCTGCTCTAAAATGTTAGGTTTGCAAATTCTCTGTTATGTGAACATTTATGATCATCGTTTTTCTTATTGAAGTTGTAAACATGTAATTTTTGATGAGGGAGGAAACAAAATGTTGGAAAATAAATGGGGCATTGCCAGATGAATCGGAAGTAACAAAAGTTTTTTAACAATTGTTTGCATAGCATTAATATTGATATTGATATTGATATTGATTGATTGACATCAATGGGGAATTGACAAAGCCGTCGAATGAGGGAAATAAGTTGGTAGAGTTGGTGAATCCAGCTAACCCATGAAGCTTAGTCAGTGTTGCTGGTAAACGTGTATTTATATGTGTTCTATTAAATGCATTGAGGCATTGAGTGTGACATCCCAAAAAATAGCCGCCTATAAAACATAGAACAATGATACCATATATTTTCATAGCTGCACACATTAAATGCATTTGCAGATAATGAAGTCAGTAACAAAATAATAATAATTGTAAAGTAGTCAAAAAATCAGTGCATTGAATATTGTATATATGAATAATAGTATATAAATAATAATAAATTATCGAAGTATGGAATACGTTAAGCATGGGTTAAATTTTTTATAAATTATTATTATTATTATTATTATTATTATTATATAATTAGTATTATTTATTATAATTATTAAAATAGTAATAATAATAATATTAATAGTAATACTAATACTAATTGAATTAAAATTTACAACCATATATAAATATATAATAATACTGATTCCAGTGTAATATGCCAACATATTTGAAAGCAAAAAACAAACCCTGTCATATACTTGAAAAAGGAATGAAACACTGTTATAAGTGTTATCCCTTGCCTGTTATATATAATTTTATATAAAAACATAAATAAATATGAATGTAAGAATAAATAAATTAAACCATTAAATGACATAAGTTAAATTTTTTTGTTTCATGTTTAAAATCTTAAAATTATTTGATTGAAAGAATTTAAAGTTGATTGCTCCTCATAGATGATTTAAAGCTAATTGATAAAATACAACAGTAGTTTATTGCATGAAATCAAGTATTTTGTTCGTCATACAGTCAAACTTGACTTAGTAATATGCAAATAAAGCAAACCCAATCGATTTATATGCTATGGTATCGCAATCTAAATAGTTAATTGATATGGTTGTATGTTATTCATTTAATTAATAATTGTGAAATTGTGATGGTATTCACGATAGTAAAGAGTATAAGTCGGATGAATACCAAGGAAAAGTTAAAGTTTAATCAAATATTATCATATATCATATATATTTGATATTCGATTGTTTATACATCATTTGCTATGAAATGATGGTGGACCGCACAAAATATATTGTCATATCTACTCAGTGAGCAGATTCAATACGATCAAATTGATGTTAAACAAAACATAGAAGCTGAAGCCACAGGATTGTGAAAGTCCAAATTACTCAGCCTTGATATGTTTGTTAGTTGATAACTGATACTATGCATGCTCATCAAAATCGAAATCAGAACTGGTTTGCTGACAACTAATCCTTTTGGTTGGAGTTAAACAAGTAGAGTATCCAGGATCGTAATCAGAAGACTGTGACAACGATGGCTGTGAACACATTTACCAATATATATATTAAGAACAATATCATAAGTAAATATTTGACATGATGCAATATTGAAACAAAAGACCCACCGTGGGAACAAAAATTGGTGGTGAACTTTCTGGCTCAATAGCTATTCCTTTTCCCTTACTTGATTGTTCCTGCATGAAAAATATTAACACAGGAGAAACACCATTTATTGTTGTTGACCTTATACTGTGATAAACTTATTTAGTTATTACCTTCAACCCAAGGGTGGCTATCAATGATTGAATATGATGGAGTTCTTCACTCACATCCAACACAGATGATTGGCGTAATTGTGAACGGAACTTAAATCTGACAGCCCAAGTTTTCAACAGGATTTCATCAACACACGTTGGAAATACCTTAATATCTTCCCCAACCTAGACAGGTGAAATAAATGGTATCAATGACAAATCACAGAATCATTATTTAATCTATGGTTCAATTGTGTAGAACATACCAATATCAACTCATCTCGACATTCTCCAGCAGTTTTACCAAACAGCTTGATACATGTTGCATCCCAGAGAACGAAGTTTCCTTGTCCCCATTATGCTCCATCCTAACATTTAATTTATACCTAGACATCCATAGAAATTTCAGGGAAATTTGCTAAAACAGCAAAGTGTGTAAATAAATAATCAGTACAAAAAATGATCATGGCTAATCGTGGAACTGTATCGATCACACTGGAATGGCAAGAACGGCAAGTTGAGCCACCTTTTGATGGATCAAATGTGGTTGTACTGTTTGGACAACTGTCATAACTCCATGGAGCATCAATAATGATTTCGTCAACTGTTCCAACAGTTAAGCAGTAACAATCCTGTAACATGGTGAATAATAGATGAGGAAACAAACATGTGGTAGAGGCCATATTAACAAAAGCATTGTTCAACTAATAACCTGTCTGAGATTGTTGATTTCACCTATACTGACCACTTGAGCATTCTATAGAAATTTTTCCACCACATTACTCTGGCTAGATTGGGACTGAGAACCATCTTTATCATTGATTATCCCACCAGAATAAAATGGCACAGACAAACTGAATGGACAACAATATAAAAAATTAGAGTTCAACCATTAAAGCGTATAAAAAATGCAAAGGAACTAAAAAAACATAAGCGCTGCAGTATACCAACACTATTAAAATGCAAATTTAATGACAAACCTTTGACGAAATTCATGTATCTCTGTAATATCAGCGTTGACATACAATTTAGATCCAAATTTGATATTTTGCATGCTTAGGGGATACTTGTCTGGAATGATATCCATCAATATCATCAACAACATACATATTTATCACCCAAAGTAAATCAATCTATATAATAAAGACTAACCAACACCAGACACACCTGTAGCATCCTTGATTTTACCTAAGGTCAAAATAACAACCAATGGTTCCTGAAGCAGAAGGTTTTTGTCAATAACATCATGTAGCTGAATAGCATAGTCCTCCCAAACAGTTATTAGAATGTCGTAGTTACTATGACCAAACAATCACAATCAGTATGTTAGTTGTTGCTAACCCATTCATCATATCATATATCATCATATAAAATAATAAGTACAAACTGCAATCGTCTGATTTGTTTAGTGTGTGAACATATATATATATATATATATATATATATATATATATATGTAAAATTAGCATATTTGAATACCTGTTATCCCTGAGCCTGACTGTCATCCTGTGAGGGGGATTAACTGTCTTAAAATCGATCAAATCAACAATGACACCAACAATATCTTGTCAAACATGGTCAGGCAAGACAAATGTTAGTCTGACACAAAGATGCATATAAAATTTTTGGTTAAACAAAAAACTAAACAAACTGACCCACTAAAGTATGGCGTGGTGCGAGACCAGCGATTATATCAGTAAAAAGAGTTATGAGATAAACATTAGAAGGAATTTCTGGATGGTGAATTTCCTTGACAGATGTAGTTTTTAGGAAATAAACCAAATATGGAGCTGGGTTGACTCTGTATGCAGATTGGTTGTCAACAATCCTCAGGTTCTAAATCAAATACGAAGAACCACTCTGTAACTTGTCCCACAATTCAGTGAAGAGTTCTTGCCAGAGAGTAGCTCCAATTTTTGAACCCTGAAACACTTAAATCATAAAATGAAGTGACATGACATACAATACAAATTAGTAATAACAACAATTAGAAAGAACAAAACAATAACCGTTTGGTCCATCAACACCATCTCAATTGTTTGTTTACTATTTTGCTTTCGAGCTTGCCAAAGATCAGTGATACGCACAACTATTTTCCATGTTCCTTTTCTGGTGTGTAACTCATATATCAGATTTTCTTTGTGAGACATCACTACAACACAAATAATAAAGACCATTGCGAATCACAAAAAGAGAGACTAATACAAAGAAAATAGGAACAAATAGTTGGGACAATACCAACATTAAAAACCTTTTTGTCATTGCAAAAAACCCCGCCAAACAGAAATGCATAACTCAAAACGTGGTAAGAACAAAACAACAGCAGACATTAGCAAACCTTTTTGGTTTTTCAAATAATGGCAAACAGGAGCAATCCGGCAAAAAAAGTTGGACGAAAATAGAAACCTCCATATAAGAGAAGAAAATAGCAACACACGTCAGTAAAGCCCAACAAAAAGGTAAAGGGTAACAGGAAAAAAAAGGACAAAAACAGAGGAAATAAAAAAAAATCAAATACAAAAGTAATAAAAGATTTTAACACAACAATGAAAACGGACAGAAACACAATAACCATACACAAACCTGGAAAAAGAAGAATCAAATGACAGCTTCACGGCTGGATATAGAAGAAGCCAAACAGTACTAATCAAAATGAGAGTGAGAATGAGACAAAGGTTACATTTGTTTTTAGTCCAAAGCAAAAATCAAAATGAGACAACATTTGTTTTCAGTCCAAAACAATATACAACCAAATTCAACGAAACTAAATGACAATAAAAATGAGACAAAGCTCAAGTATCTTTTTTTTTTCCAGTACAAAGCAAATATACACAAAAAAAAACCAACTACAAAGGCAAAGCTTTAAACATGAAGGAAAATGAAGAGTCCGAAACAATACACATAAAAAACAAAAACAAAGGTAAATTTTTTTTAACACATGCATCCAAACGAACATAAAGGCCAAAACGAACACATGCATGCAAACGAGCATAAAGGCCAAAATGAACACATGCATGCAAACCTGTAAAAAAAACAAAATAGAGACAATTGTAGGCATCAAAACGAATAGAAAGGCATAAACAATAGCAATGTAAATCAGAATTAGGCAAAGCTCATGCATGTTCTCAGCACTTTAGTCCAAAGGAAACTAAAAAAGCTAAACTGACAATGAACACATAACCGAAAAAAATAAGCAAATGCAACACAAACCAAAAGTTCAGAAAGCAAGCGCAAAGGAGAGAAATAGTGAACAGAGTGAGCACAGAAAATGCGAAAAGAAGAAATGGGAAAAAATGGAAAGCAGAAAAGGGAAGAAGCAAAAAGGGTCAGGACAAACATAAACAAAGAGACAGCACACGTGCACTGAAGTGAGCAATCAACAAAGAAGCATAAAAGAGGGTTTTTTAATGGACAGGTGGCAACACATGGGAATGAAGAAAGAAGAAGCATAAAACACGGCAATGAGCAAAAAAAGGCCTATAACTGGATAGGTGTCAACAGGACAGAGAATGGACAGTGGACAGGTGTCAACAGGACAGAGAAAATGTAGTCAGGGTCTTGTTTGTATAATTATATAGATATTTGGTTAAGGTAAGGTTATTTATTTTGGCCCAAGACCTTTTTACATGTTTTACTAGTGAGTGTTGCTAGGTGCACCCAGCATTTTTGCTGGTGCACCCAGCACTTGTAGTGAAAAGGTCATAATACCCCTCGCGAGACTCTCTCTCTCCCGCCCCGCCTGTGTTTCCGCTTCTTCTTCCTACGATTTTCTTCTGTTCTTCCTCACAAGCTTTTTGCTTCTTCTTCCTGCATTAAAGCGAGACTCTTTCACGTCACCGACCGTTTCCATTTTCTTTTTCTTCATTGTCGTTAAGAGGAGGTTGCGGGAAGAGGTTCTTCTTCTTCTTCGTTGAGGAGCTTGCCACCATTGTTGCCGTGAATAGGAGGTTGTCGTGGTGCATTGAGGAGGGTTCCGCGAAGAGCAACGCTGTCGTCCACCGTCGAGGGAGCTTCGTCACCGTCGACCATCGAGGTAAGCGCTGTGACCATGTCGTTTCCACCATTGTTGTAGGCGATAGTGTAGAATGCTGATTTGAAAATGGAGATGTGAGTGTTATGGATCAAGTTGATCCGTAAGCATGTTACGGATCAAGTTGATCCGTAAGCATCTTCCGGATCAACTTGATTCGTAACATGTTTATGGATCAACTTGATCCGTAAACTTTCTTCGAGTAGTTTACAAATCAAGTTTTTTTTTTCAAAATATTTCAAAAGGTACACAAAATAAATAGGACAATTCTGAAGATTTTTTTTGCAATTTAATTTTTAATTAAGTTCAAGTCTCATCAGTAAAAAAGTGGTACACCCAAAAATACAGATCCGTAAGCATCTTCCGGATCAACTTGATCCGTATCATGCTTACGAATCAACTTGATCCGTAAGACTCACAACTTCATTTTAAAAATTGCCAAATATTTGATACATTGTGAGTTTTTTTTTTTTGAAATTAGGAATTTTGGTTATTAGGATCACCTCTGAATATATGCTAAATATTTGATAAATAGTGTCATTTTGGAGAATATCAATTGTTTCAATTTGATTTAATGCAAATATGTAATTGTCTTTTATGTAATTGCCACTTAGAACTGAATGTCGTATCAAAAAACTAATTCAAATGCCCAGACAACCTCAGCAAATTAAGTTCAAAAGTAACATGATTAGGACAAACATGTCTACATAAAACATTTTTAGTGAAATGTGGATAAATAGATATTTTATATATATATAAAAAAAAGCAAACAAAATATATATTATCATGGTACCATGGGTACCTAAAATCTATTACAAATCCCTATCCATGTGAAATGCATTCCTAGTTAGATTTATTCATACCTGAAAATAGTATAAAGAAGCTAATCAAAGCTATAGTCACATGTAAGTATCCCTTCGTATTAAAACATATAGGTTAAAATTAATTTTTATTAATTCTTATACATGGACGTAAAGGAATATAAAATAGAGTGAGTAGGTAAGAAGAAGGAAGTAGTAAAAATGATGATGGTGTGGGTAAGTTAATCAAGTGGGGGGAGTGTGCGTTTTGAGTGAGAAGGAGACAAAACTCTAATACGGTCGACATGCTTGAAAGAAATGTTTTTGTGCAACAAGAAACGGCACGTGGACTCAATCCAATCTATGACACATTAAAAAAAGTGCATAAGAAAGAAAGAGGACATTTGTCCTAACCATTCTCAACAGGTTTTCTTTCCTAGATCAAACTCTCAACCGCTTGGACTACTTGCCAACTTCACCTCCTTGTCTCATTTTCTCTGCTCTTCCTCTTTTGTTTCTCAATTCTTGAAAGTGAGAGATAATCATCATGGTAGAGTGATTCTTGGTCAGTTTGGAAGCTACAAAAAAGAAAGAACGAAAACATGGGTTCTGCTTCAAGAGTTGAAAGTAACAACTACGACTACTACTTTAAGGTTTTGTTGATTGGTGATTCTGGTGTTGGCAAGATGATGCAATCCTACACCCCAAGGGCATTGAATAGAAGACTCCAAGAAGATTGAACCAAAGATGCAAGAGAAGGCCCAAGGGTTCTCATGAACCTTAGGGTAGATTTCGGGCCCATGGGCTAAGTATGAGCCCACTTATCTTTGTACATATTAGATTAAGGTTTCACTAATTTTGGGCCTTGTATTTAGGGCTCCATAATGTAGGTAGGGTACCCTAGAAATGTAGGATTTCCCAGCCCCTGTATTTTAGGGCACCTAGATTAGTTTTGTATTAGGGGTAGTTTTGTAATTTCACATGCATTAAGTGAATATTTGATGTGTGTGTTGAGAAATAAATTTAATTGAATTGGGAGAAGCCCAATCCAATTAAATTTTAGAGGGGGAGGTGAGCATTTGCTTGCTACACCTCATTGCCACATCATATAGTTACACTTTGTGCATGTCCTTCATACTATACATGCCTCATGACACCTAAGCACACTTAGTGGAGAATCTTGGACCTGATCTTCGATTAGTGGGCTGAACCATATCTAAAATTCACTAATCATAATTAGTGAAATTTTGGCTCCACAAATTCAATTTCAATTTCAAGTGAAATTTGAATAGAAATTTAAATTTCCCTCCAATTTTGTGTGACACTTAGGCTATAAATAGGGGCTATGTGTATCCATTTTTCCAACTTTGATCATTTGAAAATTAAACTTCAGATTTCAGAGCTCTCTTAGAGCATAAAATTTCGTGCTCTTCTCTCCCTCTCCCTTCATTCATCTCCTTCTTCCTCCAAGCTCTTATCCATGGCCTCCTATGGTGGTGAGCTTCTTCTAGACTCCTCTTTTCCTTGAAGTGAAGTCTCCTCTCTCTCTTCCTTGTCCATTCCGCTGCCATTCATCTTCCAAGAAGCAAAGGAATCCATTGATGAAGAAGGTCCTAGGCCTACAAGCTCCAATGGAGCTTACATCATGTGGTATCAGAGCATCTTCATCTAGGTGATGTTCTTTTGCTTCCTCTATCTTTTTTTTCGATGAATTCTCTATCTTCATCTAGTTGTGGTGCTGAGTTGTGGCTGGATTTGTGAATCAAAATAAGTCTTAAGCTCTCTTGAATTGTGTTCTTCAAGATAATTGAGCATAAGCAAACACAAATTGTAACTATCCAAGCCTCAAGCAACATAAACACTACTCTTGATTTCTTGGTTGAAATCGCTGGTGCTGGCAGCTTGAACATACAAACTTGTATAAATTACTGGGAATTTCTCACTACGGTTTTTGAGCAGAAATTTTTACTGAATTTTCTAGTCATTTGGAAAAAAATTATAAAAAAAGAACCAAGCGATTTGGATAAAAGACAAAAATAAGAAAAATCACACAAATTGACAGAAAAATCAATGTCCAGCAAAAAAAAAAAGTGAAAGGGAAGTGTGCTTGTTGTTTTAGCTCAAAATTTGTTCTATAATTGGTGCCTATTTTATACCAATCCTAGTTCTGAAATTTCAATTTAAAATTATTGTGAAAATAAGTGTCAAAACTAGAGGTTTCTTGAGTCTTTTTTTTTTTTTTAGTTTTTCTAGTCTATTCTAGCCATTCTAGGTTTCTCTTTGAGTCCTAGCTTGCTTTTGTGTGCTTTTCATTGCTTTAATTGTTGAATAATCCTTGAAAATTTGTCTTGTTGAAAATCTATTGGTTTAGCTTTCATTTCATTTTTTTTGTCTTTGGTTATTGGTTGCCTCCTTGTTTCCTTGCTCGTGAGTTGCCATATAGGGAATTGGAAAGGAGGATTGGTGTCATACCTTGAAGAATTTGAGTCAAGAAGCAAGGGGCCAACCACCTTAAGAGCTATTGCACTAAGAAGCACTCCAAATTGAGTGAAACACCAAAGAGAGAATAGCCACCACAATTGAGGACTTTTTTTTGTAATTTTGTAATTGACAATTTGCTTTGCTTTCAAATTTTGTAACAAAAAGGCCTTTCATTGGAAGTAAGTTGGGAGCCTCCAATAGGTCACCCTACTTCCATTTGTGTGTAATAATTTTAGGCAATTTTCCCTTAGGACCCCTTTTATAAGATATTAGATGAGTTCAGATCCTTTAAGTTGTGGAAAGAAAAACAAGAGAGAAAAGAAAAAGGTAAAAAAAGAGTGGAAGAAATAAGTCAAGATGAAAGAGAGAAAATAAGAGAGGAAGAAAGAAGAAAAATAATGAAAGAAATGAAAAGGGAAAAACACGCCTCCTATAGTAGTCATGACTCTTGGAGGAGTTTAAGTGAAGAACTTAGCAACTATTATAGAGGGTGTCATAGTTCACATACTAAACATCACTCCCAAAGAAGAGAAAAGGAAAGAAGGCCTCAAGAGGCTAACATTAGCCTCCCATATTTCCATGGAAAAGATAATGTTGAGGCCTACTTAGATTGGGAAATGAAGGTTGAACAACTCTTTGCTTGCCATCATATTAGCGAAAAGAGAAAAGTTCCATTGGCTACCCTTAGCTTTCAAGGGTATGCCCTCTATTGGTGGACTTCCCTTGTTAGGGAACGAAGGATTCATGGGGATCCTCTAGTAGAGTAGTGGAATTATCTTAAGAGTGCCCTTAGGAAGAGGCAAAGTCCCTCCTACTATGAAAGGGAGCTTATGGAAAAGCTCCAAAGGCTTAGACAAGGGAGTATGAGTGTTGAAGAATATAGACAACAAATGGAACTACTCTTTTTAAGAGCTGGACATAGGGAGGAGGAAAGAAAAGGCATAGCTAGGTTCCTTAGTGGGCTTAATAGGGAAGTGAGGGACAAGGTTGAACTCCTTCCATATAGGGACCTAGATGAGCTAGTCCAACTTTGTATAAGTGTGGAGCAACAACTTAAAAGAATGCCTTCTTCAAAATCTTATGGCTCTCACTCTTATCCAAGGAAGGGCCAAGCCCATGGAATTTTAGGGGCTGCACCTTCAAAACCCAAGGAAGATAAGGGTAAGACCATAGAGAAATACACCCGTAAGACTAGTTCCCAAGAAAGGACTAACAACATTAAATGCTTCAAATGTCTTGAGAGAGGTCACATTGCCTCTCAATGCCCCACAAAGAAAACCATGATCATCAGGGGTCAAGACATTTATAGTAGTCAAGAGGAGACTACTTCTTGCCCTTCCTTTAGTGGAAGTGAAGATGATGTAAGGGGTGAAGAGTCTAGTGAGGAAGTCTACCCCCATGAAGAAGGTGACCTCTTAATGGTTAAAAGGCTCCTTGGAGGTCAATCTTGTGATCTATCTCAATCCCAAAGAGAAAACATCTTTCATACAAGATGAAAAATTTTAGATAAAACTTGTTCTCTCATTGTGCATAATGGATCTTGTTGCAATTGTTGTAGCACAAGATTAGTTTCCAAGTTGAATCTCACTATCATTCCCCACCCAAAAACTTATAAAATTCAATGGCTCAATGAGCATGGGGAAATGATAGTTAAACAACAAGTGAAGTTACCTTTCTCCATTAGGACATATAAGGATGAAGTTAATTGTGATATAGTTCCCATGGAGGTAGGACATATTCTTTTAGGAAGACCGTGGCAATTTGATAGGAAGATCATTTACAATGGCCTAACTAATGAGATTACCCTCACCCATCTTGGCACTAAATTTGTGTTGCATCCTCAAACACCTTCACAGGTGGCCAAAGATCAACTAACTATGAAAGATAAGAGGGATGAGGAAGAAAAACTAGAAAAACAAAAGAAAAAGAAGGATAGTAAGGCCTTGTCTTCAAAGTCCAAGGGGAAGGAAAAGGAGGAAAAGGATTCCTCCAAGAAGATTGTTAAGAAGGAAAATCATTTTGCAAGAAAAGGTGATATTAAAATAGCACTCCTTCTTAAACAATCTTTCTACCTTATCCTATCAAGGGAAACATCCCTTAGCACTGCCATACCTCTTAAGCTTGAGGTTATTCCTCAAGTAAAGGAGTTGTTGGATGAGGGTTTGGTTCGCAAGAGCTTAAATCCTTATGCTTTGTTTGTGCCAAAAATAGGTATTATTAGGCACCAAATCCCTATGATAGGTGGTATGATGAATGTGTTGAGTGGTGCAACACTCTTTTGTAAAATCACTCATGTACCCAACATCTTCATGATTTATGTACATAGGGACTCATTAGGAAGGTTTGTTCTTATTTTTTGTTTCAATGCAAACCTAGGTGCTCATGTGGGACACTTTAGGTTTGTTATAATTTTTTGTAGGAATAATCAACATGAAAATAAAGAAAAAGGTATGTTTTATTCCATTACTTTCCCTGACCTTTTAAATAGTGATCAAGGGCTTCCCATGGACCCTAAGAGAATAAAGGTCATTCCTGAGTGGCCTACTCCACCAAGTATAAGGGAAATTTGGGGCTTCAATATCTTAACAAACTGTTACAAAAGGTTTATCCCATATTTTTCTATACTTGTAACACCACTCATTGAGTTGGTGAGGAACTATATTCTCTCATGGGAAGATGGCCAGGAAAGAGGTTTACAATCCTTATCGTACTCTAACATACCCAACATCACTAATACATATGTTTTTTATTATTTTTACAGGTGTTGAGGAAAGAATCCATGAGTTTCAAGAACCTTTGGATTTGAGGTCAAATACTTTTCAAGGGGGAAGGAATGATGCAATCCTATCCCCCAAGGGCATTGGATATAAGACTCCAAGAAGATTGAGCCAAAGATGCAAGAGAAGGCCCTAGGGATCTCATGAGCTTTAAGGTAGATTTCGGGCCCATGGGCTAAGTATGAGCGCACATATCTCTGTACATATTAGATTAAGATTTCATTAATTTTGGGCCTTGTATTAAGGGCTCCATAATGTAGATAGGGTACCCTAGAAATGTAGGATTTTTCAACCCTTGTATTTTAAGGCACCTAGACTAGTTTTGTATTAGGGGTAGTTTTGTAATTTCACATGCATTAAGTGAATATTTGATGTGTGTGTTGAGAAATAAATTTAATTGAATTGGGAGAAGCCCAATCCAATTAAATTTTAGAGGGGGGGGTGAGCATTTGCTTGCTACACCCCATTGCCACATCATATATTCACACTTTGTGCATGTCCTTCATGCTTTACATGCCTCATGACACCTAAGCACACTTAGTGGAGAATCTTGGACTTGGTCTTGGATTAGTGGGCTGAACCATATTTGAAGTTCACTAATCATAATTAGTGAAATTTTGGCTCCACAAATTCAATTTCAAATTCAAGTGAAATTTGAATAGAAATTTAAATTTCCCTCCAATTTTGTGTGACACTTAGGCTATAAATAGGGGCTATGTGTGTGCATTTTTACAACTTTGATCATTTGAAAATTAAACTTCAAATTTCAGACCTCTCTTAGAGCACAAAATTTCGTGCTCTTCTCTCCCTCTCCCTTCATTCATCTCCTTCTTCCTCCAAGCTCTTATGCATGGCCTCCTATGTTGATGAGCTTCTTCTAGACTCATCTTCTCCTTGAAGTGGCATCTCCTCTCTCTCTTCCTTCTCCATTCCGCTGCCATTCATCTTTGAAGAAGCAAAGGAATCCATTGATGATGAAGATCCTAGGCCTACAAGCTCCAATGGAGCTTACATCACAAGAGTAATCTTCTTCTCAGCTTCATCTCCAACTCTAACTCCATTAATGACCTCTCCCCCACCATTGGTACTTTCTTTCTTTCTTGCTTAGGAAAATGGAACTAGGTGGCATAGGATCATATATACCACGTTCTTGAAAATTCAAGAACTGTTCTTCTCAAAGGAAACTCTAGGAACTGAGCCACTACCAATTGTACGAGGAATGGCATATATTCTGGTTGGTGAATATGGTGCATACCTCTAATACATGCAGTGTTATAAATGTACGAGGAATGGCATATATTCTGGTTGGTTTGATAGATTTTTAATTGTCTAAAATTTCTAAAAAATACACATTTAAACTCTACTTTTCAAATACATAAATGTAATGCTGACAACTTTGCAAATAAATAATTGACTGAATGACAGCCCTAAAGTCAATCAAATCCTTACAACATGCGTGACTTTGAGTCGATGAAATTTGCATTAGACCAATGAAATTTGAGTGAATGAAATCAGTGATGGAATTTGTGGTACTGATTTGTGTTAGGACCAGAGGATTAGGTCGTGTCGTAGGTCATGGTGTGGGCAGAGGAGATCGTTATGATTCCGATGATGCTCCACAATGTCGATGACCTATCGCATCCGCATGGAGGAAGCGATAAGCCAGTGCTCCCTACACCAGATGTAGAGGCTGATGTATTCTCAGATGACCCGATGGCACCAACTGATGTAGCGGACACTGGCGTAGACATTCCTGCAGACACAAGCACCCAGGCTGCTGAGGATGAGCATGAGGGATTTCTGGGGGGTCCGAGCGACCCATCCGTGCTGACCCAGTATGCGGATCACGTTGCTTGCAGCGTATGGACGGGAGAGGTATTTATAATATTTATTTTTAGTTACTTGTTAGTTATACTTTATGATTGAAATTAGTTTTCCTTTAAATGATGATTTTAACAAATTTTGCGTTCCTTTATACCTCAATTCAGGAGCGTCCCGAGTTGAAGTTATCCTCTCACGGGACGAAGGTCCATAGTTTAGGCAGGCCTGTCCCTGCCATTGAGGGACTAGTTGTTGGGACAGGACTAAGTCCTCTGATCGCGTGTTCGGTAGACACTAGCGATCGAGGACTTTTGTCCTCGTTTGTCGAGAGGTGACACAGGGAGATGTCTAGTTTCCATCTTGTCGCTTCTGCATCTGCTTGTGGTTGGTGACTTGCACGCCTTTCAGCCCTTGCACGTGGATGATGCGGTTTAGATGCTGGTGGACTTATTGATGGTCTCTGTAGAGGTTGCCAAGGCTGAGACAGGGCAGTTTCATGGACCATACGTACGCCTGCAATGGGAATGTGATATCTATGAGCATCGATGCCAGGCAGGTCATTGGATAGTTGCGGCTCGCGCATATCTTCTTCATCTTCTGGGTTGCACTCTGTTTGCTAACAAAAGTGCAACCAATGTTCATGTTGTGTATTTGGAGGCCCTTCGTGACCTTAGTCAGACCGGGAGGTATGCCTAGGGAGTAGCTGCGCTGATGCATATGTACAACCAGCTGAATGATGCTTCTATCAACAGCAGCCGACAGCTTGGCAATTGCATCACACTGCTATAGGTAACAAACATGTTTTTCATTCGTTGAGGTTCGATAATGTTTAACTTTAAATTTTGTTAGACTTATTAATGTTTATCATTTTGATGTTACCTCTATAGTGCTGGATATACGAGCATTTTCCCTCAGTCGTGGAGTCCACTGCTGATCAGGACTACGACGAGGATTCACTGCGTGCCTGTAGGTAGATTGCAACAAAGGAGATCGTGAAGAGCATACGTACACTGGAATACAGGGAGCGCCTAGACTGACTCCGGATTCCAGATGTCTGTTGGATCCCATATGGGGAGCATCGACCGATCTGGGACTTCCATTTGATTTCATGCTATTCCGGTCTCCTGCACTGGAGGCCCGTTGCTGTGTATTACCGACCAGAGAGGGTCACGCAGCAGTTTGGATACACATAGACCATTCCTGCTTCGCCTATCGATTCATGGGTGTCGTATGATGATATACACGACAGGTGGATGCACTACTCGGATCATATGGTTCCAGCAGGTGAGGTGTGCGTTGTGCCAGGTCAGTGTGTCAGCGACTACATGGACTGGTTCTTCCGCATCTTGCATCCTTTCATGATACCATCATGATACCAGGCCAGGCATCAGATCCTTTGCCAGATGGTAATGCTCCGCAGCCCCGGGTCGTCCCTCAGGCCCCACAGACAGATATCCCTCATGTGCCAGATCTAGGAGCACCGTCGACATCTGTAAGGCCCGCTGTGGAGGAGCCTAGACATGTAGTGGTAAGTAATACTAATAATTTACGTCATTTACGTCAATATTTTCATAATAATTTATGTGATCTATTTGTTTTCTATTTAACAGGAAGTTTTCCATGGGATTGTTGAGAGGTCGGAGCGCCATCTGAGCCTAGGGATGGTCACGCCAGGCTCATCGACACATGAGGTGATCGAAGAATGCCTCAGGATGGCCAAGAGTGTCACATAGGACCAGCTAGAATATGTTAGGTCTCGACGCAGGCGGCGCACGAATCAGGCGTAGTTTATCTACATATTTTATATTGATATTCGATGTATATACAGATATTGTACTTGAACCCATTTCATTAGTAATGTTGGTTTTATTTATTTCCTTTAGTAATGCTAGTTTTATTTATTTCCATTGATTGCGTATTCCCTTTGCCTAATCTAGCTTATAAAATTTTATAATTTTATTCTATCAAATTAAAAAAAATGTTTTTTTTAATTTCTCTCCTAAGATAAAAATCCGTATTTATATTTTATAATTTTATAATTTGGCGTAACATTTATATTTTATTTTAAGAGACTAAAAAACAAAACCTTCTAATTTGAGAGACTAAAAAATAAAAACTTCTCATTTGAAGCATTATACAACATATTAAATTGATGATTGACTCATATAATCTATTTATTTTCTTCATTTCCTTATTTTGCATCAAAGTTAAATGTACTTTGTTAAATATTTTTAATTAGTTCAACATTAAATTATTTTTAATTGATGACAAAATATATTTTAATTAAATTTTAATTTTGTAGTAGTTTCTATAAAAAAATGAACTACTCGACTATAAATAATTAATTGTTATTTTTCGTTGTTGTATTTGTTTTTTATATTTAAAATAAAATTGCAAGACTGACAAAAAAGTAAAAGTAGTAGAAATCAAATTTAACAGAGAACAACAAGTCATCTTCCATTTCCAGAAAAAAAAAATGATTATGCGATACATGAATTCAAACAGTACATTAACTTCAACATAGTCGAATGAAATTAAATTTGCATCAAATACTACAAACTCATGCTAATTTTGTGGCAAGGACAACTCGTCTTCCATTTTTGGTATAGGTTTACTAAAAACAGCTAAAATTTCTATTGGCCCAATCTTTTTTCAGTAGTTAGACTCAATCAACATCTTCATCACGTCATTGTTGGTTTTGAGTTCAATTATTTCGAATTTTATAACTTTTTCTGAATACTCATGGTGACTTGGTTTCCGAAAAAACAATCACCTTACCATTTGTGTTTCATCAATACCATAAGGGGGAATCCCAGGAGGCGCAACTTGCTTGATCAAATCCTTCAGTTCATCCATGGTACATCCGGTGGGAATGTCAATATTTTTGGGATTTTTTTCCTATGAACGAGTAACCAACAAACTCATTTTGGCATGACATGTTCCACCTCCCATTGTAATATAGCAGGGCATCATGAGTAGGGGTCATAGTAGCTTGAAGTAAGTTTAAAATACCATTTGGGGTTTTAGCAATGCTACATAATAACTCAATCGGACCAACAAATGAAAATTCATGATTACACATTAACATTGTGTTAACATCAGCATCATCTTTCAGTTGCATACATTGAAATCGAAATTGATTACCTGCATATGTGAAAGGCTGCCGGTAGTAAATTTCATCCAAAAATTGGTTGTCGGTTAGCTTTATGGTATTGTGTATTCTGGTTTTTAACGTTTCAAGATCACACCCATTAGGTACTCGAATCGGAAATGGACTGGAAGCTTGAAAGGAAATACCACTGTCGTTGTGAACAATGGATCCATTTGGAAAAATAAAACCTAATGTTGAGTTCACAACTGTCTGACTGCTTGTCTCTTCTAAGAATGCCATAGTTTTTTGTAAGAGTTAGGTTACTACTGAAACTTATGGTTTTTTACAGTGTTAGGTTGTGTCATATATATATATATATATATGAGTTTTAATATCAGTGCTGCATTTTTTAAAGATTTAAAATACGCATGCACATGCTTTCTGTATGTGTTGTCAACTACACCAATGACGTGACATGCTTTAGCTTGCATCAAATCTACATGTGTAGTAATGTTGTGCAAGGTCCTTTCACGAGCTTTATGTTAATGCAGACAACAATTTATCATACATGTTGTTTCACAATGTGTTGTCAACTCAGACAACGATATATCATACATGCTTTTTTAGAATTAAGTAATAATTTTGTTGTCGACGTAACAAATATACAAAGACACATAAATGTGAATATCCAATTCAAAACGATCAATCATTATAAATTACATGTTCAATCATCATTTATATCAACATAGTCTCTCTTGAACATCACGAAGCTCTTGTAATGCTGCATTCTGCTAATATATGGATTTGACCACGACTTCACCTGCGGATGACAATTGCTAGACCATAACAATGCTACAAGCGGTAAGGGACAACATTCTTTTAAATAAACCTGTTGTACATACGAAAAAAGTGTTAACTCAATCCTACAAAACTCATTGGATAAATATAAAAAAAACACTTCATATCTACAATGTACCTCAACAAAATGATTGCTATACACATGACCGATACAAATTATACGATGCAATGAAGAATTTTCCAACGGTTGACTTCTAAGAGGAAAAAATGTCGTGCTTTGTTATTTAGACAAGGATACAATGATTACGTTATACCTTGATGCAATGACATGTCCCATGTCCGTTATATCCATCCACTTATCTGTAGTCACCTGAATGAAACAAATATGCACGTCAAACTTAATTTCAAAGTTAAGTCTTAAAAATCAAATACATAAATTACATACCTTGGTTAACCCATCAACAAGTAGTGACATCCTTAATTCCTCAAATCTCTCCGTGCCACCAAAGAGGTTGATATAGTCTTCTGAGAATTTGGCAAGTTCTTTAAGCAGATGGTCGTGGACCACCGACCAAGAGTCTTGACCCATACCTAATAAACCGGCAACTAACCGATATCCACAGTTACCATCAGCTTTGACATCAACAATCTTATCAATGAAGTCGTGCATAAATGGCTAAAACTGGTCCAACATGGGTATCATCGTTCTTCGATTCGGTTGCTCAGAGGATGATGCAGTACGCCTAACTAACGAATTGCTATTTTTCATAGATTCAAAGGCATCTACATACTCCCAGTAAGATGGATCGTGCTTTGTTGACCTTAGGTTCCTGCTCATAGCTTTCTTCGGTGCCCCCTTTGTGTTAACCTTTGCTGGAGGAGGACACATCGAATTCTGATCAGGGTATGCAATTTCCCAAAGTTTAGTCTTCAGAGTAAACTTGCCACAAACATCAAGTTCTTTGAATCTTTTGGATATTGTTTCCATTAATTCCTTGATGCTCACCTCAGGCTCAGATAACCCTTGGTCTGAAAAACCGAGTCTCCTCCAGAACATATGGATTGAATCCAGTGGGATGCAACCACTAACATATTTGGATAACTCACAAGCACAAGGAAGACCAAGCGTGGTTCTCACCATGCAACCACAACTTGAGGGATTCTTGCCCGCATAGTCAACACGCTCTAATTCAACAGCAATCTGATTTAAAGCATACCTTGAAACCATTCCAAGAAGCCTCCTGCATAAGGTTTTTTTGAACACATGTCCAATGACATGTCTACTTGTTTCAAATGATGCTTTAATCTCCATGTGCTGCAACGTAATCATGTTGTTCATGGCATCCCATACATTTCATAAGTCTCCAATGCTTTTTTGTAACAGTCTTTTTAAAGACGAGTGAGCAAATTCAACCCTACATTTCAAATACACAAATAAAAATAAACATATACAATAATACAATTCCATCAACTCATCAACGTTAATAGAAATAGTTGAACAGTTTCATACCTATTTGTTGTTGTGTTTCCTAAGTGCATCACCTTATTAGTCCAAGCGGAAACAAATTTTTCCTTGTGTGGTATTATCCATATTTCCTTGACATAGTCAACAAACATTGGCCAAGGTGCGCAAGCCATTTCAAACTTCTTCAGGCATTCATCAAACTGCTATTTTGAAGGACAATCAGTCAGACATCCCTAGCAATCCATGACATAATCCCAAGCATTTTTTGTGCAATTAGTGATTTACATTTGGCCTTCACAATCTTGTTTATGTGAAAGCTACACAACAAATTTGTGCATTCAAGGAATACATCCTTCACTGCATTCGTCAATGCTTGGTCTCTGTCGGTGACAATAACTCCAGGGAGGGCATCACGCTTTAAAAAAAGGCCTTGAAAGCATTGTAAAGCCCAAACCAAATTATTAACGCGTTCACCCTCCACATATGCAAAATCGGTAGAAAATGTCATCCCAGTCGGTGTCACCCCAACAAAATCAAGCAGTGGGAGTCTGTACCGGTTTATTTTGTAGGTGTTGTCTATCAAAAATACCAAATTACATGCGTTGACTAACTTCACTGCATCAAGGTGACACCAAAAGATATCACGAACCACGTCTTCATCCTTTATTCTGTGCCAATGAATATACTGATCACGTTTAAGAAGTTTCATCAGATGTTGCATTTCAAGATCGCTTCCTCTTATGGAAGAACGGAATACACTTCTTGCATTGTATATCTTTTTAATGGTCGTACAACTATTGGCATTGTGTTCCTTCAGAGTTAGCAGAATGTTTCTTGGCTTCACTATGGACTTCGTCATATCAATAATAAGTTTTTTTTCAGCTTTAGTCAATCACCCCGCATATGGATGTCCAACTAATGACTTGGCCAATTCATGATTATGCACTCCACAAATCAACTTCACCATCTAGCCTTCTCCTCCAACCACTTGCTTGCAACGAAGCTTGAAGGGACACCCACATTTCCTAGTCTCTCTTTTGATAAATTCTTTTTTCCTACACCTATACTCGCCGCTCCTTTCACAGCCAGTTAACATAAACGTAGTCCTTCCTCTACTACCTGTGTTTGTGTCCAACCTTAAAATCACCGCCACAAATCCGTTTTCATGAGCAACGGATCAAGCCCACCGCAAAACATCCTCTCGGCACTCAAACACCTACAAAGCAATCCATATAATTTAAGTTTTCTACCAGTATTCATTTTATTAAATTTGTGACAAACATTAACATTATAACCTGAGAAGTAATGAACACATCGGAAAATCAACATGTGGTTCATTCGCACCACATGCTTCTTCATTTTCATAATCCATATTCGCTTGTTCAGACATTATTTCATACATTCACTCATCTTCGTCCATCTAACCAACTCAAACAAAAAAATGGCCATACAAACAAATTAATAATTTTAAAAAAATGGAAACTGAATTCAAAAAACATCACACTTTAAAAATAGTTACTCTTCTTATGGATCAACTTGATCTGTAAGTTACACACATTTACGGTACAAGTTGATCCGTAAGAGACTTACAAATCAAGTTGATCCATAAGACAAACGGATCAACTTGATCCGTAATTGTAACACACCAACTTACGGATCAAGTTGATCCATAAGTCTCTTACCCATCAACTTGATCCGTAACTAAGCTGTATGTTCGTGATACAGCCACCACCTTCTGCGTACCTCGTTTGCTGCCGCCGACCACCGCAACGCACCTTGACCTTCACTGCACCTAACCGTTCACAACGAACCCGAGACAATGTCGCACGAAAACCACAAAAATAGAGAAAATCAACAAACAAAAATGGCAGCTATGAAGCACAGGAAAAAAAAAAGCTTTTATAAGGAAAAAACAAGGCTAGGGGCATTTTTGCCATTTATAAATTTTGCTGGGTGCACCTAGCAACACTCTTTACTAGTCTGGTCTTTTTTAACTAGTTTGGGCTAAGTTTTATAATGTGAGCTTAGCTTAATTATTTCTGTAATATGATTGGATTTGTGAGATTTTGATATATTCAAAGGATTTATATACATGTGAGCAAAAATGTTTAAATTAAGTTTCTCTTATGTGACAATTAATAAAAACATACTAGGTTATCAAAATAATAAAATAAGATTGGACTCAAATAAATAAAAATAAAAAAAGCATATTTTATATTTTAAGATGTCATGATAAAAATTTTATAATTTAATAAAAAATTAATAATGATTCATAGTTATAAAAACTCACAAGACAGTACCTCCATTTCATTGAGTATTCTATCTTCTTCATCCACCACTTAGGCTTAATTTAAAACAGTTTTGTAGTGGTAGAATTAGGCTTCTGAGTTGGTGAAAGAGCTTTTCTAACTTGAATCCTCCACCTACACATGACCAAATGAAATTTGCTGCTGAAGACACCTTCCTCAAAGTTATTGTCACAAAGTAGTTAGCAACAACAAGTAACATATGTTTGGAAGACAAAACCACAATAAAAGGGTAAGCAATTAAGGGGGTGGGAATGGGGAACAATAAGTCTGCTATTTAGAGCAATAAATCAGCTCAAGCAGTTGAACTGCCAACTATTTTGCATTCTTAATGTTTTCAGTTTTTCAGGATACCTTACTAATCATTGTAATTAGTTTGTTATGCAATATTACTTATAATGAATATAGCAGATAAAAAATTAACATCATTTATTCCATTGCAAGAAGATAACCAGAATAATTTGAGAAAGTATGCAACAAAAAATCTAATACAAATTAAAAAGTCAAACCAAGTCTTTTAAAGAAGCACTAATTACCCATCAGGGTGCCTTTTTTGCTTAGTATCTCTAAGTACATCCACCACCTGCATCACCAATACACCAATCACCACCCAAGAAAACCAAACCAAATAAACCAAAAAACGAACAAAACCAAAAATGCCAACCCAGCATCCCCGAAAACAAACTGAATTATTACCTTAGGTTGTGGTTCCACAGATCCCTAAAAGAGATGCTTCACATCAAGAAGTCGTGGATCAATCTTAGCAGGGGCGTTACCCATGCCTTCAAGCCATCAGAAACAGCAATTACTGCTCAAAGCAGATGAACAAAGTTATTTTGAAGTTCTAATATTGTGAAAATTAGTTTCAACTACTTAATTTTCTCACATTAAAAGTTTCAAACAAGAACAAAGGTCAATAATAGGAATTTTTTATGGCAAATAGACAACTGAAAATAATCAAATAATGTAAGAAAATAATTGTATCACTATCATGTAAGCCTGTAGTTTCCAGACTACCAAGACTCTTAAAGCAAGTGGAAAGGAGCCATTAGATCCTTAGATTTTCATTGAACCCAGATCCCCATCACATAACCTGTAAGAAAATAGATAATTTCTTTAAAAAAGAAAATTTACTAAAACTATATAAAATAAACAAAAGGCCAATGTTTTGTGCACACAATTTTTCACTTCTTTCCCAATTTTTTTTCTTTTCAATATTAAATCCTTATAGGCTTTTAGACTACTGGAACCCTTTATAATATCAAAGATCATATATGTCAGTCCTTTCTCAAATTGGGACTCAGAAATCTTGGATTTACGAATAGCTTCTTTAGTTCCTACTTTTGTAGTAGAACTTGTGTGTGCATCTTTAAAAACAAAAAATTTACAAACTAGAAGGCTAAACGTCTCACTTACTTCAAACTATGCAGTAGCTTTTTCTTCTTTTGGTTGTTGGTTCTCGTCCCACCATAGAGATAATCTCTCAAAAGCACTCATGGACTTCGATCAGCTCTAAAATCAAACTCATAGCTCCCCATGTTAAACCACTTGCCCATGACCACCGTTGCCCAAAAGAGTTGTAAGCAGGACCAACCAAGGCAACATATTTCAGCCCAACTTCTCTTCAATTTGCTTCACTTTCCCAAAATCAACAAAACCACTCACAACAACAACAACCAAAGGGGCATTAGCAATTGAGGAAAAAGAGAAAAAAAAGGATTCGACAAAATAGAAAAAAGAAGGACGTTGAGGCCTACGGTGAGGACGCGGTGGTGGTGGTCACAGAGGACGGTGTTGTTGAAGGTGATGTCATAGAGGTTGTGCTTCTCGTAGGGGAGGTAGTGGTCCACCACACTGATCGGCGCTACCACCAGGGTGGTGGTGGAGGGTGGTGCAGTTGGGGATGAACTTAGTGGCACGCTGCTTTGGTCCTGCCATGAGGCAAAGTCGCTACAGAGTCAATGGCACGAGCGTAGTGAGGCGGCAGTGAGGCCATGATGCAAGATTGAGTGAGACTGAATCTATGGTTTTATCAAAAAATATATTAAAACTTAAAGACGGGTTTACCATAAACCTGTCTTAAATTAACTTTCATTTAATTTCAAAAATTCCACTAAAAAATGTGGGTTGTGCTTTCTAAGATGGTCTTAAACATAACCGTTGTCGTAGAGTTTGTTCCACACACTTATATTTATGATAATGCCATCACCTTATTAACTAAGACAGTTTTCTCGCGATTGTCGTAGAAGGAACGTCGTAAAAAATCTTATTTTTAGTAGTGCCTTCTCATAATTTCAATCTACTAACTGCTAATGAATTTAACCTTTGGTCTCAATATTATAGTAGTAATTATTATATGATATTTTGGCTATATATCTATGAAGTTACCCTAATTGGTTAATTTGTATAAATGTTTTGGGCATTTCAATTCATTTATTTTAGGTTAATTAAACTTTTAATTCCTTAACCTTTTTAGTACGTAAACTAACTTTCACGTTACCTAGTTATTGGCTTAGCAAAAATAGATATCCAAATTAGAGTATAGCATGCTCTTAAGTTGATATTTAACCATGTTGTTGATTTAAGCTAAGTGTTTTTTATTCATGTGTTGATAAACTTTGTTTTCTTTGCAGTCTAATAAAGGACATTTTTTTTGGGATTTTTATGTCTTGAGTAGTAGCTTTATAAAGGTTTGTTGTGGCTTTTTTTTTTTTTTGTTATAGCCAGGTCTTGTCCTATGATTTTAAAACTTTTTAATTTCTTTGTGTTCATGTGGTATCATATCCCTATCATTTGATGCATCCTTAGCTATAGGTCACAATTTATTTACTCCCTCAGACTTTTTATGGATCACAAGTAACTAATTATTTAATACATACAAGTTTACTCAACAGCTTCTATACTATATCATTTGAGTCCCTCAAGATGGAAACCTTACTAGGATTGTTGCATGTTACTAGAATGATTCCAAAACTTAACATAGACAAAAAGTGATGTGAAAGTAACTTCTATTTCACTTTGATTGAGAAGATACTGATAAAAATGTTTAAAATACCATTATTTTGATCTATCATGGAAGATTGTCTCAATTGAGGCCTAGAGATACAATGAATGTTAATGAAGATGAAATTATGCTTGACTTAACCGATCAACAAAAATTGGAGAAAGAAAAGAATGATCTTCAATTGTGCAATGTTGGGCTTGCAGAAAAGCTTGACATGTCACTTCAGGAAATCAGAAACCTTGAAGAATGACTTCAGTCATTGGCTTCACATTTGTCAAATTTAGACAAAGAAAGCCTGAATTTTTTGACCAAGTTTGATGAAACGAATTTCCTTTATGGTTCTTGTTTCTAGTTGGTTCAACAGGTCAAGAAACTTTCTCAAAGCAAGCTCAATACTAGTACAGTGAGCTTAATAATAAAATTGATGTCTTGAAACTAGAAAAGAATGCAACTCAAATGAAAAATCATGAGTTAAGCAAAACTATGGATGAACTTCAGAAAGTTCATGAATCTACTCTAGCCCAGCTAACAGAGGTATTAACTTTCAAATTAGTAGAGAAAGCTGAATTTCTATTAGAAAGTTCTACATGATCAGAGAACTAAGTTATATGACGGTTAATTTGCTTAACTTAATTTCCTATTGACATACATTGTCGTGTTTTCTATTGAGGTATCTTATGTTTTGCAGTGAGGAAGGTTTCAGCCTTAGAGACTCAAAGCAAAGAAAATACACAAAGACTGCACGCAGAAATATCGAAGAAATCAGAGGAAACAGATACTTTGCAAAACAAGAGAATCAAACTAGGGCAGCATCTGGATTCTCTTGATAAAGAAGTTATCCAGCTTTAGAATGCCTTGGAGAAAAAAGAAAAGTGTATTTTACATTATAAGGAACTGGAAAAGAATCTAAAAAATCAAATCCCACAGGTTTTGGAGCAAACATATAATGCAAAGTGCCTGTTGCTAACTTATTTTTGTCTATTATTTAATTGTTTTGGATGACACTACAGAATCTATCATTATTGACTGCTGCTGAAAGCAAACTTTCAAAGGCTAAAAAACAATATGATCAAATGGTACAAAATAAACAGTTACAACTATCAAGGCATTTGAAGGAAATATCCCAGAGAACTTAGAAAGGTGCCAATTTGACAAAAACTGGATGTGAGACTTTCACTAAATATTGTTGTTGCAAAGATCCATAATGCCTTAAGGGAGAAACATTTAGCTTGTACTGTATGGAATAGTTGTTTAGGGAGACATATATCAAATATTATTCTAGATTTTCCTTTAATAAAAAATATTTCAGCACAACACAAACAGTATTATAGTATAGAGAGAAGGGAGGTTGGCCTTACCAAATTGCCTACAGCATTATATGACAAGTATCATCTGCATGATCAAGATAGCAAATGCCATCCTCATCCTCTTTAATGAACCCTACATTCAACCCAAAAAAAAAACTGAACTATAAATTTCAATTTTTTGAGTGATATTATGCTAAGGTTTCTAATAATCCACGAAGATAGATCATTTTTGAACTTTTTGTTATTGTTGAAGATCAGTAAGGATGAAATACTATAACAAATACTCTTGACGTTAATGTTGGTCCCAAAGCAACATAAAAATGAAAGGCTGAGAAATGAACAAATTTGGTTCAATGCCATAAAAAAAAAAATTTATATAATTTCACACTAATTTTTTTAACATACACACTTTTGAGTTTTGTTAGCCATTGAAGCCTTCAACCTTGAATACATAGGTCATGATTATCATAACTAAAATGGCTTTATGGGTGGAGGATCTTACTTTGCACAACTAACTTGGGCTGATAGATTCTAACATGTGAACACAATAGGTTCTTTAATGTGAATATCTCCATGGTCGAGTAGGTCATTTAAGTCGTTTGTCCCTAACATTGATCCTTCTATTGTCTCCCTCGCCTACCACCAAACATTCAGGATCTATTTGTGTTTACCCAAAATTATCCTACAAGACCTCTTCAACATGCAAATGGAAAATTCCCAAATGTACAATGTCAAAAATAATAAAAATATAGACTATAGAGTCCTAAAGCAAAAGCATTCTATTTCACGAAAAACTTGGGTTTAGACCTTCAGCGTCGCAGCGTGGCATAACATGCCATCTATGGTTCATGACTTGCTCATTGACGGTGACACAACTTAGCAGCTAGCTAAATAGCCCACCAAAAATGAATTTTCAAATGAAATGAATGGGGAAATGAGATACTAACCTTCGACAATGATGATGGTATTTGAACGGCGGGCCGACGCAGTTCTGTGACTGACAGAGAGGGTGAACGACTAGAGTGAGAGCAGCGCGTAGGGGGTGAGGGGTGTATACAAATATTTCTGATCAGGTCACAAGGTTGTTCACGCGCATCATTCTATGATGGTGGCAATTATCACTGTCTTTGTTTTGAAATGTTGTAATTATGAAGGTGCCACTGCGTATTATACTACTACAGCAAACCACGACATTTAAAAAAAAAACATGGTCGATCTGGTCATATGCATCATTCTACGACGGTGCAAAACATCACCATCTTTGTAAGCTAACTTTGAAATTACGAAAGTGCCACCACCTATTATGCTACAACGGGTTAGAAGGAGCGATGTCATACAGGTGTTGTAAAAAGACCTTTTGTTAGTAGTGCATCGTAACTCAGTTACCTATAGATCCTTGGTCAAAGGAGTAGTATACATTCCACCGACCAAAATTGTAATGATAGGTGCATCAGGGGAAGCTTTTTCTAGTAATGGTACCATCAATTATGTCATGGTGTAAGTGCCTAATTTATAGGAAAGCTCAACTCAAACTTGGATTGTGACACTTTACATTAAAAGACACAAATCAACTCAAGTTGTAGGTAGACTTTGCAAATGTTCTATTTCCATATGAAACAAAAATGACTCACCCTTTTGATGTGGTAACTTGATTTTTCTCAAGTGTGCCAACATTGCTAACCTAAATGTAAGAATTATGTTCACATTAGATTTACTTGAGCATAAATTGGCTTACAAATATATTTATCATGTCAGTAGTTATATTTTTTTATTGAACAAGACATAATAGAAGTTGTATATTTTAATTTCTTGAAATGAAAAAGTATTCATCAACAATCCACACTTCACACGTACTCGTGAAGTTCACAAGATAAAATACAATTGATAATTTACTAACACATATGAACTAGTACATTCTTTTGGAAAACTTGGAAGCGAATGACTTGATCTCATTGACAGAAGCCAAAAGTAAGGTGAAAACTAAAAGTAAAGGTGTTTTTTAATGTTTATGGACCCAAATTAAATATATACATATATATATATATATACATATATATACATATATATATATATATGTTTGCTTCTTACAAAACAATAACAATAGATATATGAATTAGTGGGTTGTGCCATAACATAGAAACATATCAATTTGTGCTTACAGGTAATATTAGAGGAGTATTTCTTATAAACAAATACTACCAAATGCAATTTAGGGATTTGTTTGAAAGGTTTTACAAACTAGAGATTGGAGCTACCTTAGAAGATTTCTTAAGACTAGAGTGGTGAAAGTCGGGGATAAAGAGTAGTTAGAAGATGCTTAAACTGAAAAGTGAAGCAACCCCGAATTATGTGAAGTAAGGCTCAGGCTGTGACGACAATGCACTATTAGAAAATATGTTTTTTACATCGTTTATTAACCGATGTTGAAAGTATTATCATTAATATAAAAACTAATGTTCAAAGTATTATCATTAACATCGGTTTTGTAGAAAACTGATGTTAACCTTTTGGAAGTTAACATCGGTTTTCTAAAAAAACCAATGTTAATGTAAAATTTACAACATTGGTTATTTACATAACCAATGTTGTATAATAAGAATTACACCAAAAAAGTTATTAATGTTCATAATAGCGTTGGCAGTTTGTTAACTTCCAAACATTAACATCAGTTTTACTCAAAAACCAATGTTAACATATACCTTAACATCGGTTTTTGTAGAAAACCGATGTTAACATTTTTGAAAGTTAACATCGGTTTTTGTAGAAAATTGATGTTAACCTTTTGGAAGTTAACATCGATTTTTTTTAAAAAAACCGATGTTAATATAAACAAACAACCTTGGTTTATTCAAAAACCGATGTTGTATGTGTATATTAACATCGGTTTTTAAAAAACCGATGTTGTTATTAGGAATTTTTTTTAATACATTGTCTATTTTTTCAGTAAACCCAAAATTTAACCTGCAAATTTGAAATCAGACCACACAATACAACATATATAATTTCCATTCTGCTTTAAAATAGTTTTTAGCAAAAAGCTAGCTGGTAAACTATGAATTGTAAAAAATCAATTGATAACTATCAATAAATAATTTATTAATAACTATCAATAAATGATATTCAATGTTAAAAGAAAACATCAATTGTAAAAAATGTAAAGCAAGCTACTAAACTAAAATTACAAAGTTCCCTAACATCCTAAGTTTGATTTCTAACTTTGAGATAATACTTTCCACTGTATGTGAAGCGCCTTCAATCTCTCTGCTTCCAATGGTCGAGCATCATTAAAATAATGCATGATAAAATAAAACATAAGTTAATAATGTAATGCTATTAATCATAACAAAATCAAATTTGTTTGAAATAAACAATTACCATTTCCCAATTAATCCTGAAATTTGTTTGAAGGATAACATCAACTTCCAAGTCACTTTTTCTGTGATTGACTCCTCCAGTTGGTCCCTGATTTGTTGAGTCAGTGTTAGTTGATGAATACGACTAACTTTTATGTATGAAACCTGTGTAAATTGTATCAAACTCCTCCAATTTATGGTCTTTTTGTAGTGTTGTAATTACTTTTTGGTTAAATATTGGTAATAAATACTTAGTACTGCTATTTTGTGTAATTAATAATCATTCTCTTTCAATTTCAAGTTAATTAGGCAAGTTTGTGAAGCCTAATTTTCATATGCTCGCTAAGCCAATTTGCTGGCTTAGCGAGCCATCCGCTGAGCGCAGCACTCCTTTGGCTGAGCGCGAGGAAGAATCTGGAAGAAGGATGAGTTGTGCATGTTCACTGAGCGAGGTGTCATCCTGCTAAGTGCACCGCTTGAGTCCATCCGCTGAGCGAGAAGACGCGCACTAAGTCGAAATTCACTAATGCGCGCTAAGCGGTCCAGATTCGCGCTAAGCGTGCAAGCACCAACAAGGCCACCTATTTAAGTCTAAAATCAGAAATGGAAAGGGGAGTTTGGGCAATTCTCGAAGCTTTTGCATGTTTAGAGATTTCTAAAGAGACAAAGGTCCAAGTTCCAAAGAGTTTTGAGAGTTTTTTTGTGTGAAGACTGGCAGAGAACTGAGCTTGAAGAGGAAATCATCCTGAGAGCATGAGATGAGCCTGTGAGTGATTGTGAGCTCCATAGAAGTAGTCTAAGTATCCACACGGGAGTGACTAAGATGTACCAGGACCTTAGGCAGATGTTTTGGTGGCCGGGTATGAAGAGAGAAGTTGATGATTTTTTCCTTGCATGCCTAGTGTTTCAGAAAACTAAGATAGAACACCAGAAGCCTTTAAGGGAAGTTGCAACCTTTAGAGATACCTGAGTGGAAGTGGGATAGCATCTCCATGGATTTCATGGTGGGGTTACCTAGGACCCCCAAAGGTTTAGATTCCATTTGGGTTATTGTAGATAGGTTGACAAAATCTGCTCACTTCATCCCAATTAACATCAGATATTCCTTAGAGAGGTTGACTAGCTTGTACGTTAGTGAGATAGTTAGACTACACGGTGTTCCGTCTAGCATAGTCTCTGATAGAGATCCAAGATTTACCTCTAGATTTTGGGAGAGTCTTCATAAAGCCTTGGGGACCAAGCTTAGGTTGAGTTCTGCTTGCCACCCAAAGACTGACGGTCAAACCGATCACACCATTCAATCCTTAAAGGACCTCTTGAAAGCCTGTGTGTTAGAGCATAGGGGTAGCTAGGATAGTTTCTTACCCTTAATAGAATTTACATACAACAATAGTTTTCACTCTAGTATAGGTATGGCACCTTATGAGGCATTGTATGGTAGAAGATGTAGGACACCTCTATGTGGGTAGATTCCAGTGAGAGCATTGCCTTAGGACCTGAGGTAGTTTAGCAGACCACTAAAAAGGTTAAGTTTATCCAAGAAAGAATGAGAGCAACCTAATGTAGGCAGAAGAGCTACTATGATAGGAGAAGAAAGAAAGGACCTTGAATTTGCTGTAGGTGATCATGAATTCCTGAGAGTCACTCCGTGGACTGGGGTTGGTAGGGTGTTGAAGTCCCGTAAGCTCACACCTAGATTCATTGGTCCCTTTGAATCCTAAAGTGTGTCAGCCCAGTTGCGTATCAGGTGGCCTTGCCACCATCTCTCTCAAATCTCTATAGTGTCTTCCATGTCTCTCAACTCAGAAAATATGTTCATGATCCATTACACGTGATCGAGTTGGATAACATCCAAGTGAAAGAGAACTTGACATATGAAACATTACCACTGAGAATCGATGATCGTATGGTTAAGCAACTAAGGGGGAAGGAGATTCCCTTGGTCAAAGTAGTATGGGGAAGTGCTTCGGGTGAGGATGCTACCTAGAAACTACAAGGTCAGATGCGTGATGCATATCCTACCTTATTCAACATCGATAAGTTTCGGGGGCAAAACTTCTCTTAAGGGGGATGGAATTGTAACAGTCGTGCCTTTTAAGTTTTCCTATAAATAAATAAATAAAATTAATTAGGTCATAATTTCCTCCACTATATAAACTAACTTTTAGGCCAGAGCAACTTTTACAAAACACCTTCTGTTCCTTTTTCTTCTTCTGATGCATAAAACCCTAACAAAACAACCGAAGGAGGAGTTCTAGAGAGCACCAGAAAGGCCACAACTGCTAACAGAGAATGCTTGAGCGACTACATCGAGGTAAGGGATGAGTTACTCGCACTTGGAGATTAGAATGAACATGTATAGGGATCCCTAGAGGATCAATTCTGGGTTATTTTGGGTTGTTTCTTTTTTTAATTAAACTCTGTTTTTCCTAAACTTTTGTTTGTCATTGTAATTGAAATTCACTTGTGCAAAAATTGATTTATTTACATATGCAGCAAGTTTTAATTTCACGTGAATTGTTTGCCTATTTCAATGTTTGATTTCAATCTGAATTATATAATAATAATAATCATATGTATATAACTGGAAGTGGGATTCCAATTTGACTTGTGCGGAGTGAATTAATTATAACAATAAACCTATGGTTTGTTGATGTTATCTTTTATGTTTTTCATGAGCAAAAACAAAATATTCTATTGATGTTAATGGTTTCTCTAGGAGTGAATTTGTAAAAATGTTGATACTTAGATGCTTCCCTTGAAGGTTTAATAGTATATGTTTATATAATATGTTAATTATTGAAGATATTATATTTGTAAGTGCAGCACGAGCAATATTCATACACGTGGTTCTTACTTTTATTTGTATATATTTATACTAGATTCTAAAAGTTGATTCCCTGTACGTATATGCTTGTGAATTACAAAGAAAAAGTATCAATCCAATTTAATTGATTCACTGTACGTGCTTGTGGTCCACGTTCTTGTTTATATATATATATATATATATATATATATATATATATATAATAAATTAAATACTATTGTGAAATTATTATTTTATTGCTTTTCAGAAATAAATTAAATACTGTTGTGAAATTATTATTTTATTTCTTTTCAGTTATATATGTATAATAATAAATTAAATACTATTTTAAAATTATTACTTAATAATAATTATTTTTGTTACATCTCAAATTAATTGTTGTAGAGGTTCTTTTTAATTGAAAATAATATATTTGATTTAATTTACACGTATTTTATACCATGTAAATATTACTACTAATGATATGAGTATGATTCATGAGATATGATAAATTATTTTATTGGGATTATCAAATTGTGATTGAGATTGTGTGTAAGTGATAATCATTTACTATGTAATGAATTTTGAATTACATGGGTATATAGTTGTAGTATGTATTGAGTTGTGAGCTATGTATTATGTAATCACACAACTATAAGACCCTCTTAAGGCGACGAGTTAATGCGCGATGAGTTGTGATAGGTTTCATGGTGGGAACCTGACGAGTTTAATCACTTGAGGTGTGATGAGTTAAAATAATTTTGAAAAATAATTGAGATTTTCAAAATAATTAAGTAGTTGTGTGCATTGCATAATTCATAGGTAGAGTCTGTGTGTTAAAATATTTTTTGGGTTGGACCTGAATCAGGAAGGAGAGGCCCTGATAAACTCCTCGGAGTCTAGGCCTTGGGTGTAAATACACCTAGTTTGAGTGTTGCTTTAAGCATGTGCTGATCCCATATGGTTGGAGCATTCTTGCAAAACAGTGTGACCCTGACTGATCTCCCTATGATTTTACTTAGTGAGAGTGACCTAACTTACCCAATGTGAGGCATGTCCTGTCATGTACTCCTAAGTGCCCGATGAGGTTTTTCATTGAAAAATGGTACCACATTGCATGTAGGCTTGAGTATAGCGTATTTGTTGCATAACGCTTGTGTTTGACTTTCCTTGAGTTAACAATTGTGGTTTGATGTTATTTTCTTAAGTGTGTGAAATTGAATGGGTGTGAATAATGTGTGTGATTTTGTGAAGTGATGTTATTTATATAAATTCAACTTTAAGTATTATATGTTTCACATGCTCTAATGTTTGATTATATACAAATGTGATAACTCACTCCTGGTGTGTGTTTATGTTTGGGCTGATTGTCATTTTGTTTCAGGTGAGCCATCATATGATGAGTTCCATGCTAGAGGACTTAGTCTGTGATAAGGATATGCTCTGATAAGTGTGACATTGGGGCATAGGATTTTACTTCACAGGTTATAATTTCCGTGAATGATATAATTGCGTTATATTTTCTATTTTAGTTTTTTTATTTATTTATTCAGAATGGATAGTCTTGTTTAGAGTCGGGATAACTTTATCTTTTATTCGAACCATTTCTACTATGTTTTCACTAAGTGGATGTGAACCTTTTATCCTTTTGAATTGATTTAAAGTAAATGTGTTTTTTTTTATATAAAAAAAAAGTTCTGCATGATTTTCTTTCCTTTTATTATTATGGATTTAAAAACTTCTAAATAAATTATGTATTTTTTTATTTCCTTTTATTCGTTATTTGTGAGGGTAGAGAGTGTTACCGGACTCGAAACTTAATTTGTCATATTGTGAAGAACCAGCCCCTTATGTTAAATCCAATATTTTAAGCCATCATTTCAATAATTTAAAATAAATACATAAACAAACCTAGAACCAATTTATAATGGAAGGCACAACATTTTACCATCCAAACCTATGAAAAGGAAAAACAACAAAAGAGAATGACTTAATTCATGAGTTTACAGCATAGTTACCTTCTAGATCAAAATGACGTTGCAAATGACGAATTCTCCGACAAATCCTTCTTCTTCTCACTGGAATCTTCAGAGCTCCATCAGGCACCGCAATTCCCGGCGACCGGCACGGAGGTTCGATGAGATCAATGACAAAGGGGATGAATCCGGCAAGATCGAGATCAGGAAACGGAAGTGCGGCATCATAAAGTGTCTAGCATGCAAGCGAGTGAAACATGCGAGCTATTTTTCTAAGGTTTTATGATTCTTGATGAGTCGTTGAAGTGAGGCTCATGGTCCCATTGTTGGAGTTCAAACTTCTTTGAGTTCGGCGTGTACAACACATATGCCTACTCTTGGTTCTTTGAAATGGAAGATCTGAATGAGTTTTGTTTCATCTTGATGGATGCATAAAATGACAAACAAATGAGACTAAGTGGTGTTGTTAGCAGTTAAATGAAAAGAGAAGAGAAAGATAACCTAAATGTTGGTGGCTGAGAGGGTTTCCTTCGAGAATCGAGTCATCGACAAAGGAAACATCGATGATGCTGAGGCACAAACAGAGAGCGAGAGCGAGAGGCAATTTAGGGCTTTATTTTGCAAAACTAAGGGAGAAAGATTAAAATAAGGCTAGGGCTTATAGAGCCGATTCGCATTCCCTCTCGCATTCTACGTCGTTTCTACAAAAATTGATGTCATACTGCATTTTCAAAGATGGATTTATCAAAACCGTCTTTAAAATTTTCCGGTTATTTACAAAAAGGCCATTGTTTTACCTACGACATCGGTTTTGATGCAACCGTCGTAAACAATTGCATCGTAGAATACCATTTTGTGGTAGTGCATGTAATTTATAATCAGATCTAGGTGAACGTCTTTCAAAGACAAGAGAAAATTAGAAGATATTTTTAAATATAATATCTGTAAAGATATTTTTATAACAACTATAAAAGATTTTTTCAAATGAAAATTAACAAAAATTGGACAAAGAAACGTAAAAGTAGAGTATATTTTTTTATCTACCAAGAAAGCCAAATGTATATTTTAATTTAATGTGTTAGGCTAGTACTTACATATCTGATGAAGAAGATTAACTTGGTCCATTTCTTTTGGTTATAAGTTTTATTAACAATTAAAATATTATATTTTGTTTTATTTGTTGTTCTAAATGTTTATAAATATTTAGAAATAATTTATTATTTTCATTATTTCAAATTTAGAATGATTTCAAAACTAAGCCATAATTGATTTAGTTTTTTCAGTCATGTGTTGCTGATATCTTAGCTCATATCTTAGTGGATATATGCATTAATTATTTATAAATATGAAAAATTTAGTTTCATGCATATAAATTCATAAATACCATTTATATTCAAGTAAATTATAATGAGTTTAATTTTTATACACTAACAATATATGAAAGTCTTTTTATGATCTCAACTAATAAGAAATGATTTTTTAAACAATTTTTAAATTAATTATTATAAAAGTCTAAACATCTTACTATGAATAAAAATTAAAATTGCATAATAATATAAAAAAATGTTTATAGTTTTTATGCAATTTAATTAATTCAAATGTAATATGATGATACACCTCCTACTGAAGCTGATACATGCACCTAATATTCAACCACAATTTTCAATAATTTTTAAGACCTTTATTGTTTATCCTAATTTTTTTTTATAAAAAAAGAAATATTATTTCATTGTTTGAAAGAGAATATTTTATTCTAAATAGTCTCTAGTTTAAAAATATATTTTCTTTAATAAAAATTTAGTGTCAATTATGACTTTAGAATGTTAAACATATATGAAAATATCATTAGAGTTTATGTAATGCAACTTAAAAACTAAATCTCGTTTCTCCAACTGCAATTTTATAGTCTTGCATGTATACTTTGTATAATTTATATAAATTTGGTTTCTATGGTATGAGACAAATTATTATATATGAGTATTTCAGTAGTTGGCTAAATTTAATACATTAATTTTAAAATTACATTTTAATTGATATATTTGGTCACTAAAAAAATTATTTCCTTTGTCATTATAAGAAGAAAAGAAAACTAAAAACTAAAAGAATGATACCTTTTAATCACATACCTATTTTAATTTGAATGAAGAGATATAAAATAAAACAGTAATTTTATTGGGAACTTTTTAAATGATGAGTTTTTTTTTTGCAATTTATACCTTAATGAAAAGGTATTTTTGTTAGCTTCAATCTGAAAAAAGTACAACTCAATTTGGATTTGGGAAGAGGGAGAAAAATACAAATCTAGAATTAAATCTGTCTTAAATAGCTTTTAGAATTTTTTGGAATTTTGTAGATTTTTTCTAAACAATTGGGATACTATATTAGAAAACAGAGACAATAAGCTTTAATTCTAATTCTATGTAAAAAGTTTATGTGGAAAAATGGCTTATCAAAGTCAAGTAGAGCATGTTTCTGCCCTGTTTTCAAATAGTATATGATTTTGAGAATTATGCTTTCTTGATGTGATTAAATTGATGTTTTGCTAAGTGTGTGGCTTGCCTTCATTAATTAAAGAAGACATTGTGTGTTGTTGTTTTAACTTATTTGGAATATCTTGGAAATATGAATTTTGAGCAAATGTTAAGTATGTATGTGATGTATTTAACTTTAACTAGAGGGGGTATGAACCTCAGGCACTGAAAATTTGTATGTGCTTGTGATTGTTGTGTGATAAGGTTAATATTCAACAATGATGTTACACTTTTAGTATTATTTTCTGTTTGTGGTAGTTTCACATAAACTTGAATACGAGTACTTGTGATGACTAAAACTCTGTTATGGTAATGTAAGCATGATGTTGAGATATTGTGCAAAAAACTGAGTGCGTGATGAGATGAAGAAAGTGAAAGACAAATAAATTTGCACGGGGAATTCTAGATGTGGTAATGATGGAAATCATGAAAGCAAATGTCAAATGGCAACGCTCACCCAAGGTGGTGAAGTGGACATATGTCCTAAACCAACGATATGATTATGGAGATAGGAGTGGTGATGGAAGCTTGCTTGTGGGGCTTCTATGGAGGCTGGATCTTTGAGCTTCAATGAGGTCCTTTAATTGTGATTTTCCACCATGGAGATGCAGCGGAAGACAAAGGAGAAGAGGTGAGAGGAGGCGCCATCCACTAGGGAATAAGCCATGGAAGAAGGAGCTTCACCACCAAGATGAGCCTTGGATAAGAAGCTTGGAAGGATGCTTCAATGGAGGAAAAGAAAGAGGGATAGAAAGAGAGAGGGGGGGAGCACGAAATTGAAGGAATAAAAGAGGGAGAGAAGTGGAACTTTCTAGTATGTCTCACAAGACTCTCATTCATCAAAGTTACAACAAGTGTTACACATGCTTCTATTTATAGACTAGGTAGCTTCCTTGAGAAGCTTTCTTAAGAAAACTTCCTTGAGAAGCTTCTTTGAGAAAACTTCCTTGAGAAGCTAGAGATCAGTTACACACACCCCTCTCATAACTAGGCTCACCTCCTTGAGAAGCTTCCTTAAGAAGATTCCTAAAGAAGCTAGAGCTTAGCTACACATACCTCTCTAATAGCTAAGCTCACCTCCTTGAGATGAGAAGCTAGAACTTAGCTACACACCCCCTATAATAAGTAAGCTCACCCCCATGATAAAAAACATGAAAATACAAAAAAAAAGTCCTTACTACAAAGACTACTCAAAATGCCCCGAAATACAAGGCTAAAACCCTATACTACTAGAATGGCCAAAATACAAGGCCCAAACGAAGGAAAAACCTATTCTAATATTTACAAAGACAAGTGGGCTCATACATAGCCCATGGGCTCGAAATCTACCCTAAGGCTCATGGGAACCCTAGGGCCTTCCCTTGGATCTCTAGCCCAATCTACTCGGAGTCTTCTACCCAATGCCCTTGCGGGATAGGATTGCATCAAGTGGTGCCTCAAGCTGATGTGCTAGATTGGAGAAAGAAAGAATGCTCCTAGTGTTGGACCTTGTGGCCTCAATAATCTTAAGAGGGGTAGGCTTAGAATGCAGAAGAAGCAACAACAATCAATTTAACAATGTTCTTTAAACATGCAAGACACAATTGATTGCAACAAAATAAATAAGATAAGGGAAGAGAGAATGCAAACACAATTTTATACTGGTTTGGCCACTTCCCGTGCCTACGTCCAGTACTCAAGCAACCGACTTGAGATTTCCACTATCTTTGTAAATTCCTTTACAAAGTCTGAACCACACAGGGACAACCCATCCCTTGTGTTCTGATGCTTTACAACAAGAGACTTACAATCTCTTAACCAATCTCATTGAATAAGAAGAATGGAAGAAGAATTCTCTCTTCAAGAGAAGAATATTACAATGAAGATCATCTAAGAATTCTTATAGATTTTGCAAGTGTTTGGTCAATAATTTCTTTTGAGAGAGCATTTGACAACGAAGTTCTTTTGGAATCTCTCTCATTGTCTTTTGAGAGGATAAGAAATTTTTGCCAAGCAAAACTCTCTCTTCAATTTCGTCCCAAGTCACACATATATATAGGCCTTTGATGGCCATTCAAAATCCAAATGATAAGATGTGACTGTTGGCGATATTCCTTGAAAATCCTCTCTGGAAATCGATTACAGAATTAGTGTAATCGATTACACAGTTATTTTTCTTGAACAGTTATGACCCTTCATTTAAAATTTGAATTCCCAACATTCAGAGTCTCTAGTAGTCGATTACATATGATGTGTAATCGATTACACACTTTCAAACCATTGGTAATCGATTACATGTGCCTTGAATGACTTGAAACCTTTCATTGTGAGGCAAGACTTGATCTTGAAGAAATCTTGAATCAAGGCTTTGTTTGTTGAAACAATCTTGTATTAATCTTGAAGCAAAATGAGCCTTGTTTGATTCTTCTTTTGACATCATCAAAATACATTCACATTCTCCCCCTTTTTGATGATGACAAACATGTGATTTCTTCTCAACACCATCAAAGCTTGCATGATTTACATTCTCCCCCTTTCTCAAGCAAATTCTTAATTCTTCTTGACATCATCAAAATCTTCATGATTTACATTCTCCCCCTTTTTGATGAGGACAACCACCTGTAGGTTAGAAGCAACAACAAAGAAAAAATATTTATTTGCATATAGTTTACTCCTCCTTGGTTTTGCAATGATTGCTTATATGAGACAGTTGAAGATTTCATATTTTTCATATGTAAACAAATTGTCTCATAAACAATAGATAATTTTTCTTACTATTTTATCTTTTATCTTTCTCTCCCCCTTTGTCAACATCAAAAACAAATCATGAATAGAGAGGAGAAAGATGTTACCACTTTTTGCAATGTATGAGAATCAAGTGATACCAAAAGGCATTAAAACAATCATTCAATATTAATCAAGCAAAAACAAGTACAATAACACATCAATCAAACACAATCAAATACAATCAATCATCAAATATTTCAAATCAAATTAATTAAATTAACAATCAACTAACTATACACAATAATTTCTATTAAAGAAATTCAAATTTCAAATTTCAAATTTTAAATTTTAAATTTTAAATTCCAACTTCCAACTTCAACTTTTAGTAACTTCCCCTTCCAACTTCCAACCTACATTTTCAACTTTCAACTTCCAATAACTTTCATTTCCAACTTCCAACTTCCACTTCCAACTTCCAACTTCCATTTCTAACTTCCAACTTCCAATAACTTCTACTTCCAACTTCCAACTTCCAAATTTTAATTTCAAATTTTAATTTTCAATTTTCAAATTTAACTTTTCAAATTTCAATTTTCAATTTCAAATTTCAAATTTCAATTTCAAAATTTCCTTTTCTAAATTTGAAATAGTTTTCTTAAAACATGAAACCAATTTGAAAAGTTTAATAGATTCTTTAAAAACAATCAAAAACTCAATCAGGAACAAATATCAAAGACAATACAATCAAACACACAATCAAAAATACAATCAATCAATCATCAAACATAGTTAATCAAATTCAATCACAATCATCAAGAATAGTCTAAACTCAAGTAGAAAACAAGCATCAAAAGTAATCAATCAAAGACAAGTGACCTGTTGGTATCATTTGATATTACTTGTTGGGGTTGTTGATCAAGTGACCTTTGTTTGTTGTCTCCATATATCGCATATTCACTTTTCTTGGGGAGAAATGTGGCCTTCGCTTGCTGTCTTCATAAATCACATATTCATTTATCTTGGAGAGAAATATGAATAAACTTTGATGCATGCCATGTGTTTGGAGAAATTGCTATCAATGTATCGACTTTGCTCTTCTCCATTTTCATAGTCTTTCATCATGATACCCAGACTTATGATTTTCTTCTCTGAATCACTTGCATAATTTATGACATTATCTTCCCAAGTGATATATCCTTTCTTTTCTTTCTTCTCTTTGAAATTCATCTTGTCGGATTTTTCCATTCTTCTTTTAAACACAGGACAATTGAATCTCATGTGCCCAAGTTGATCACACTCAGCATTTTGGGGCTAAAGAGGAACTTTCTTCTTTCTTCTTCCATCATCATCTTCTTTCTTCTCTAGTTTTTTTTATGTAGTTGCATTCCTCTCTACCATTGTAGGAATAAATGAATCAAATTCAATGGCTTCCCATATCTTTAGATCTATGGCTTCTATAAAGATCTGCATTCGGGTTTTCCAATAATGATAACCCTCACCATTGAACATAAGAGCCTATTGATAGAATTTTCCTCAGAAAATGGAAATTTGGATGAGCCCATATCTATTCTTGAAGTTTTTAAACTTTATACAAGAATCCCACTCTAATACCACTTGTTGGAGCTTGTGGCCTCAATAATCTTAAGAGGGATAGGCTTAGAATGCAGAAGAAGCAACAACAACCAATTTAACAATGTTCTTTAAACATGCAAGACACAATTGATTGCAACAAAATAAATAAGATAAGGGAAGAGAGAATGCAAACATAATTTTATACTAGTTCTACCACTTCCCGTGCCTACGTCTAGTACTCAAGCAACCTACTTGAGATTTGCACTATCTTTGTAAATTCCTTTACAAAGTCTGAACCACACAGGGACAACCCATCCCTTGTGTTCAGATGCTTTACAACAAGAGACTTACAATCTCTTAACCAATCTCATTGAATAAGAAGAATGGAAGAAGAATTCTCTCTTCAAGAGAAGAATATTACAATGAAGATCATCTAAGAATCCTTATAGATTTTGCAAGTGTCTGGTCAAGGATTTCTTTTGAGAAAGCATTTGACAACGAAGTTCTTTTGGAATCTCTCTCATTGTCTTTTGAGAGGATAAGACATTTTTGTCAAGCAAAACTCTCTCTTCAATTTCGTCCCAAGTCACACATATATATAGGCCTTTGATGGCCATTCAAAATCCAAATGATAAGATGTGACTGTTGGCGATATTCCTTAAAAATCCTCTCTGGTAATCGATTACAAAATTAGTGTAATCGATTACATAGTTGTTTTTCTTGAACAGTTGTGACCCTTCATTTAAAATTTGAATTCCCAACGTTTAGAGTCTCTGGTAATTGATTACATATGATGTGTAATCGATTGCACACTTTCAAACCATTGGTAATCTATTACATGTGCCTTGAATGACTTGAAACCTTTCATTGTGAGGCAAGGCTTGATCTTGAAGAAATCTTGAATCAAGGCTTTGTTTGGTGAAACAATCTTGTATTAATCTTGAAGCAAAATGAACCTTGTTTGATTCTTCTTTTGACATCATCAAAATCATGTATACATACATTCACACCTAGTTTAGGGAATCATCGAGGAGTCAATCCTTTAAGTGGTTGGATGCTCGTGATTGGTATCTGGGAAATGATAGTTGGACATGAATTGTCCTCGGGGGTGAGGCGCTGAGTTGTGACTGATGTCACCAAGCCTGCTAGCTAGGTAAACCCGACTAACTATGAGCCATGATCAGTTTGGTGACAACTTATTATTGTACCATGCTAAAAGGTGTACGATCACAACCATTATCCAAAACTTGAAATGTTGTAAGACCACTGCATTATGCTAGTTTCACTGGAAGTTGACTAATGTTTTTTTAAAATAAAATAAAGATTTTATTAATAGAAAGATATATCTAGATCAATGTACTAGAGGTACAAAGGGAGGATCAACAACAAAAAAAACATAAGTAATGGAAATGATTAGGGTGTGAGTGAGACCTAGTAGGCAACCATATCGTTGTGGTTAGTAGAGTTGTTAAGTCCTTCTCTGTGTCATTTGACAAAGCTGGAAGATTCACCCTTATGTTTTATGTTTAAGATTTGGTGGCAACACTTGTGGAGATCATGAAGATATCTTCTTCTTCACCTTTGTTGTCCTCCTCATCATTACACTGAGTTGAGGTTCAATTGACATGTAGGATTAAGATTAGAGATGAGTTCTCTAAGTCTAGGAATCATTAATGCATTACTTATTTTGATATAAGTAGACCTAGGCTTAGAACTGTTGGCATATGAAAATCTAGTCATCTCACTTTATCACCATTGTATTTCTATTATAATTTTGGGGTTGTACCTATTATCCTATTCCAAGCAACATCTAAGTGTGATACTCTTTACTTCATGTATACAAGCATCAAAGAAGATAAAATTCAATAATATGAAAATTAGGATGTTACAAGCTTCAAAAGGAGTTTTGCTACAACAATGTTAATTAATTTTTAATCTATAAAAAGAAAATCATTTTTTATCCATAGGAATGGAAAAGATAAATACTCAAGACTCTACAACAATTGACTCATTGCTTGACTGACTGAGTTAGAATCTTTCTAAAAAATATTTTCTAAAAGAGAATAAGAAATAGGTAAAAAGTTGTAAAAAAAATACTTAAAACAACTTGAAATAATGAAATATTTACTTGAAACGAAAAATTCAACTTCCTTCTTTCATCCAAATCAACCATATTAGGATATTATTTTATATATTTTCCCATGCTTTGATAGAAATTTTTTTAAATTATCTTTAACTAATTAATGTAAAATAATAGTTTTATAACAATATAAAAACAAAATTTCTAGGAATATATATTTTTCATGAATAAATTAGGTGGAAAAGGAAATAGATTTCAAATAGAATAATAAAAAAAAGTAAGTTATATAATATTGCTATTTTGAAAAGAAAATTATTATAAAAGGAATTTTACTTTTAAATTTAATTATTTTACATTCTTATCAAAAGTTATCACTTGAATTTTATTATTTGCTTTTTATTCAAATGGTTTCAAAGCAAACTATTAATATGTTAAATAATTATTGTGAATGAAAAAAATATAAAAACTAAAAATTGATATATCTTTTCATGAAGAAATTAGGAGGGAAAGGAAAGGGTATAAGAAATAAGAGGAAAATTATCAAATGTTTTATTTGGTTAAATTAATCTTTAGGTCCCTATACTGTTATCATATTGTTAACTAGGTCTCTAAACTTTTGTTTATATTTTAATTGGATCCCTCATCTAAGAGTCCTATGAAAAATTAATGGCTTAGACCTAATTAGAGGTACAATTAAGAAACTAGTGTTCCTGGAGTGTGTTGTATCCACAACTAAGTTTACTATAAGTGATTCCTATAAAGTTTAACTCCTTTCAGGTTAATTTAATCAAGATATTCCTTTACAATTATTTGACGTAACAAATGGTTGAAACATTACAAAAACTCTCACCATTGAGTTGATTGTACTTACAACACTCTGAAAGCATCATTTTTATTAGTGACGATTAAATGAACGCACCGAATTGAAAAATAACTAAAAGTTTAGAGATCTTCTTAAAAAATACGACGAAAGTTATTGAATTTTTTTAAAAGTCTGAAATAATGGAATATTTAACTTAAATTTAAATTTATCATTTCTTTTTTTTATTCAAATCTATCACTAAGATTGTACTACTTACTTTTTACTTTTGTGCATTTATATATAACAAACCTTTTTACCTTTGTGCATTTATATATAACAAACCATTTTATAAATATAAATTGCGAGTCAGCATGATCCCAAACTCCCTAGGGTTTCCTTCCATTACATATCGATTTCACGGTTTCATCATGAAAATTATCCATAGATAACACCATTTTGATAAATTAGCTACGTACTCTGAACTTCCCATTTTTATTGCTTGCTTTTTCTTTTTAGTTTAAGCAGTCTATTTCTTCCAAGTGATCGTTTGCCTTTTGTTGTGGATCC
The DNA here is from genome assembly GCF_000004515.6 of Glycine max. NCBI lineage: Eukaryota > Viridiplantae > Streptophyta > Magnoliopsida > Fabales > Fabaceae > Glycine > Glycine max. Next base: position 24,901,314 of record NC_038250.2, read on the forward strand.
TTTTTGTGTTGATTTGGTTTTGATTTTTTGGAGCCTTATTGTTTGTTTAGTATGTATATATGGATTCCTACAATGTGAGATTTTTGTTCTAGAAAGTAAAATTCTTTCAACTGATTCATTTTAGAATTGATGTCTAAACATTTTTCATTTATTCAAAGAAAATGTATTTAAGACATTCTGACTTTTTTAGGTTAGTTGATTTTACAAAGGTTCTACAATTGATAAAGAAAAACCCAAATAATTGTCGTAAGAAAAGGAGATTTGTGATAGTGTGACCCTCTCTCTCTCTCCCTATATATATAAAATCTAAGAGAATACTTACCGAGAGAGACTTTTAAGTGTTGGAAAATAAAATAAAAAATGAAGGAAAATAAATATGAAGAAGATGCACAGTCTTGAATTAAATAACAAAATAACAGTAGCAGATTAAATTTAATTGACAGCACATGAATAATGCATTATAACATACAATAAGCACAAGAGAAAAAAAAATTAAGGGAAGAAAGATATAGCCTGGGTTGAAGCGTGTAAACGGTATCCTTAGAGAGAAAACGCCCCCACTGCACGGGTAAGAAATTCTGATTGCGCTCTTCTCCCAAGATACGACAACCCGTTGGTTCCGATCGTGTGCAGCGAAAGGATCCCCGAACCTTATGAACACCAATGCTCTTGCTCTCACAAAAATTAAGTTTTGTATAGGAAAAGAAAGAGATAAATTTTTTGCAAAAAGAAACCAGAGCTCTCAGTCTGTCATTTCTGGAAAAGAGGAAAGAGATATATATAGGCATTTTGCAACAACAAAATATGACAGCTAGAAATATGACCGTTGGAAAACCAACCTACAGTTGTCACAACAAATATAACAAACTAGTTTGACTCATTAAAACAAATCTTAAGAGAATCTAAAATAAATATTATTTTATAAAATAGAATTAATATATATTTATAAATTTTAAATTAAAACACAAATATTTACCAACATTCCCCCACATAATTTAAAATTTTAAAATATATTTTCTAAAAGATAATTTGTATAAAAACATAAGAGTAAGAGCATGTGATATTGTATTTCGGTATAAGGAACCTTCCGGGTTTGAGCCTTATACCTAGTGTTTATGAACTTCCATCCGAGACAAATGTAGTGACTTGATTGTCTTGAACTACATATTCTTTAACCGGACTTTAGTACACAACCCCTACAATATTGGCGTTCAATTAGGTTCTAATCAGTGGTAGCGCGTTACACGGCCTTGCGCTTGTATCTTGTTTCATGAGTGTCCTTTAGAGATTAGCCCATATCTCATAGTGGCGGCCCCACCACCATACTCACTAGGTGAATCCTCAAAGAGTGAGTTGTGACCCCCACCCCTACAATAATTGTCATCGGATTCATTAAGAGGTATTTTTTTTTACCAAAAATACACATATATAAATACCTCAACCTTAATATTGCCACAATTTATAATACACCTCGTCATAGGAATGAGAAACGGAACAACTCCGCCAAATTTCATTTTGGTGTACTTTACTCAACAAACAATTTCGTTGTTACCCGTTGAACTCCATTCATGGGATCACCAATCACACGGAGACGGGTGTCCATTGTTGTAACTAAATAATGGGCTTTAATCTCATTCCCCTCGACGACTCAAATACTTGTTGACGCGTCAACCCTTTTGTAAGCGGATCCGCAATATTATTTTCTGACCTGACAAAGTCAAGAGAAATGATAACATGAGAAATCAAATTTCTTATAGACTTATGTCTCACTCTTAAGTGTCTTCTTTTTTCATTAAAATTTTGCTAGTCACTTTAGATATAGCAATTTGACTATCACAATGCATTGGAATTGGAGGTATAAGCTTATTCAACAATGGTAGATCACATAACAAATTTTTAAGAAACTCAGCCTCACTAGTAGCAGTATCTAAAGCAATAATTTATGCTTCCATAGTAGAACGTGAAATAATAGTTTGTTTAGCAGATTTCCATGATACTGCACCACCAGCTAAAGTAAAAACATAACCACTTGTTGATTTTGTTTCATCAGAATCAAAAATCCAATTTGCATCACTAAACCCCTCAATTACTGCAGGAAAACATGTATAATGAATGCCATAATTGATGGTTTCTTTTAAGTATCTAAAAAATCTTTCTAATGCAATCCAATGAGAATGATCAGGATTATTAGTATACCTTCCTAATCTACCAACTGCATATGCAATGTCAGGCCTAGAGAAGTTTGTCAAATGCAACAAAGAACCGATAATTTGAGAATATTTATGTGAAGAAATTCCTTTACCCAAATTTTTCTTTAGCTTGATGGATGAGTCATAAGGAGTAGAAACAGGTTTCACATCAAAATAATTAAACTTCTTCAATAGCTTTTCAACATAATAAGATTGGGTAAAAAATCATACCATCATTTTTCTCTATAAGCTTAATACCCAAAATCACATCTACACAACCAAAGTCTTTCATATCAAAATTTCTAGACAAGAAAAACTTCACATCATTTATGAATTGCATATTACTACCAAATATCAATATGTCATCCACATACAAACATAAAATGACACATCCATTATCATCAAATTGTTTCACATACACACATTTATCAGTATTATTGATTTGAAAACCATATGAAAGAACAACTTGATCAAATTTTTCGTGCCATTGCTTTGGAGCTTGTTTCAAACCATATAAAGATTTAACAAGTTTGCAAACTTTCTTTTCCTTCCCCTGTTCTACAAAGCCTTCAGGTTGGCTCATATAAATTTCTTCTTCTAATTCACCATTTAAAAAGGCAGTTTTTACATCCATTTGATGAATTTCTAAATTAAAAACACAAGCAAGTGCAATTAAGACCCTAATGGTAGTAACTTTAGAAACAGGAGAATATGTATCAAAAAAATCTACACCTTCTATTTTTTTACACCCAATCACAACAAGTCTTGCCTTAAATTTTTCTATAGATCCATCAGTTCTTAATTTCTTTCGAAAAACCCACTTACCACCAGGGGGAAGATCAGTAAGAAACCAAGTTTTATTATTTTTAAGAGAACCCATTTCATCATTAATAGCTTCTTTCCAAAAAGGTGCATCAATAGACCTCATGGCCTCACCATAAGTTTTAGGATCATCTTCAAGCAAAAAAGAGTAAAATTCAGAACCAAAATCCTTAACTTTTTTAGATCTTTTACTCCTCCTAGGTTCAAACACAATGTCCTTATTAGTATTACTACAAGTAGACAAATTAGAACAAGAAGTATCACAAACAGATTTAGATAATTTAATTTTCAAAGGAAAAATATTTTCAAAGAAAGTAGCATCTCTAGATTCCATAATAGTACCATTAGAAATTTCATACACTTCTGAATTAACTACCAAAAATCTATATGTAGTACTATGCATAGAGTATCCAACAAAAACACAATCAACAATTTTTGGTCCAATTTTCCTTTTCTTATTAATAAGGATGTTAACCTTTACTAGACTCCCCCACACTTTAAGATATTTCAGATTTGATTTTCTTTTTCTCCATATCTCATAAAATATATATATATATATATATATATATATATATATATATATATATATATATATATATATATATATATATAAGATACCATATCAAAAAGGTGACATACAAAATATAAAGTTTCACTCAAGTGTTCATTTTATTGCTTTGTGTGTTGTATTTTCACATGTTTATTATTATTATAGCAAGAAGCTACATATATAGAGACAACCAATTACTAACGTGTAACAACAAAATATTTACAATAATAACGTTAAGAAACAGAAAATAAAAATCGAACAAACTTCTTAACATTAAATATTTGTAACGTTCACAAAGGAAATTGACCAAGTAAAACATTGGTTCCTAACGTATAGGAATGAAAATTAGTGGGATGCTTTTAGTTTTTCACATAAACTAATTCTAAAAGCATTTTATCTTTAAAACCATCATTAATAAAGAAAATATACTTTAATAATAAATTTCAAATTATAAGAAAATATTTTTCAACATTCTCACACTAATTTATAAATTTTTTTTTAAAAATGAAATAATATAAAAAGGAATTTTTAATGGAGCATAAAGACTCAATGTATCCATTATACACATTTTGATAAAATAGGATGCTACCGCAGAAAAGACTATGCAAGAAGAAAGTATAAAGTTTTTCTCTCTAAGACTGTTAGAAAAATAAAATAAAAATGAAGGAAAATAATATACGAAGAAGATGCACAGTCTTGAATTAAATAACAAAATAGCAGTAGCAAATTAAATTTAATTGACAGCACATGAATAATGCATTATAACATACAATAAGCACAAGAGAAAAAAAATTAAGGGAAGAAAGATATAGCCTGGATTGAAGCGCGTAAACGTTATCCTTAGAGAGAAAACGCCCCCACTGCACGGGTAAGAAATTCTGATTGCGCTCCTCTCCCAAGATACGACAACATGTTGGTTCCGATCGTGTGCAGCGAAAGGATCCCCGAACCTTATTCATGTGCCAGAGCTCTCAGTCTGTCATTTCTGGAAAAGAGGAAAGAGATATATATAGGCATTTTGCAACAACAAAATATGACCGTTAGAAATATGACCGTTGGAAAGCCAACCTACAGTTGTCACAACAAATATAACAAACTAGTTTGACTCATTAAAACAAATCTTAAGAGAATCTAAAATAAATATTATTTTATAAAATAGAATTAATATATATTTATAAATTTTAAATTAAAACACAAATATTTACCAACATGTGATGACAAAAACACAAACATTTATTTAAAAACCTTCTCATAAAATGTTCAAGATTAAATTTTTTTCATTATCACTATATTTGTTAATTTTGATTCAATTATTTTAAGCAAGTATATGTTTCTTAGAACTTGATACATCTTTTTCTATATGGTGAATTACATGAGTACACAAAATCGAAAGAAACATGTCTTTTAGTGTTAGAATATATGATACATATATTCTATATTTATGTATATCTCCTATTTTGATTATATAATTAATCTTGTACATATTTTGTCCAGATTCTTAGCTAATTAGTGTCCTAGTTTCTAGGTTAATTATGCTCTTGTATATTGTATATATTCTCACGTTACTAATGAGAAAAGGCACGGATTAAAACTCCTTCATGGTATCAGTTTAGTTTTGATCCTAAAATCCATAACAACCACCTCTCCTCCACCCTTTTTTATTCTCCTTCCGCTGCAATTCTCCATGGCCGATCAACCCAAATTCCATCCTGCTTTGACTATCACCAATGTTAAGTCCCCCATTCCCATAACGTTGGATGTGGAGCATGGCATGTATCACTCTTGGGCGGCTTTATTCAAGGTCCTTGTTAGGGTTCATGATTTACATCACCACATCATCTCTCCTACGGAGGCACAAGAGGTAGCCGCCTATGCCGCATCCAAAGCCGCAGACACTGCTCTACGGAAGCGTCTCGATGCATTAGTACACAGAACTAAAGAAACATGTCACTAAAATGTATATGCATTTGTTAATACTAATTTGACACCGATTCTTTAGAGGTATAAAGAATGTAATTTGTATTTAAAATTAATGTGACTATTCTAATTTCATTGTATATTCTTTCAGTATGACACGAGGGAAAAAATTCGTTTTCTTACACTTGTTATACCGACTATGAAGTTATTACCTAATGTGAACAAGAAGATTCTCATGGCAAATGGGGTTGTCAGCATAAGTTTGGAGAAAATTTTCCTTCTTCAATAATTAATTAAAATGTTTAAAAGATCACCGAGGTGTTTAGTTTATGAAATGCCAAATGAATTATCCCCGGTTGTTTTGTTATAGTATCGAACTAATTGAATTATGAAGTTGACTTTTGTTGTGCATTAAGTTCTTTTTGGTAGGCCATATAACCTGCATAACTCAAATTTGTTATAACCAGACCCTAGTCATCTGAACAATTATATCCTACTTGTCCAGTCACCTTGTTAGCAGCTTTGGGTGAGACCAACTTGCTTAATATATTAGATAAAGTCAATTGTCAAAAACTTTGAAAGAAACAGCATTTGTTGCAAATGAAAGGGGTACATTTGCTACATTCTCTTCTTTAAACTTTGCATATACTTTATTACTTGACTCTTCATTCTATTTGTTGTGTTTTATATGTTTCTTTGTATATGCAAAATCAATTTATTTCAATAATACAAAGACTACTAAGAACTAATAAATATACAAGTTTGTTCTTATTTGTTTTAATATTCACTATTAATTCACATTAACAAATATGTGTTTGACTGCTTGAATTAAATCTCCTTATTTTATTTGACAGGAGCAAGTCTGTACCCTATCTTGACAGGAACAATCTCCTTACAAATCATGGAGGCAAATTGTTGTTTTATTCCTAGTTTCACATATGTGAGAATCATGATCTCGATTAATATAGGACATACCGCAAAGTCTCCTAGTACATCTATGGTTTTTATTGCTTCTCTTTGGTTGGATGTCTCACTTGATTGATTGTCAAACTTCCTTCGGAATGAGAATTCGAAAGCCAAGGCATGCTCAATAATTTTTTTTCATACAAAAAACAAGAATTATTACAATAATATGTAATTAAAGCATAAATTAATCTTTCTTTTTATATTGTCAAAGTATTCATGTAATAATAAAACTATTTGAATTACTCCATACTTAATACGATTTATAAAATAAATCAATTATGAAATAATAAATTAATAATTATAAAAACATGAAGGTAATATAAACTAAACTAATTTGTATCTCATTCTTCATTACTATATGAAGAATTAGATCAATGTACAAAGTAGTTTAGTATTCAGCTACACAAATATTCAATATAATTTTAAATATTAATCTATTCATTATAAAATATAACTATAAAAGTTTAATATTGTCATTAGTAAATACTGTGAGAAAACCTTTTTTATACAATGCAAATAGTTAAATTAATTAATAAATTTAAACACCAGAACATAAAACCATGACATTGAAGACATGAATGCATAAATGTAATATCATACACCATTATGAGGATTAGGATTATAGAAAAACTAGGTGTCTGCTCGTTATTCGCAATCCAAAACAACACTACCTTTTGAGTGTTTCTATCCTAGAGATCAGTGCAACTGCTTTGTATCACACAACAAATGAAGACCTAGTAATACACTATGTTTAAGAAGCCACTGAAATCAATAAGCCCTTAACACAATTTTTTTATATACAATCTACTTTATAAAAATCTCAGTAAAATTAACAAAAATGTATCCAGAGTTAAGCGCTATAAAAGTATAGCATAAAGAAAGTATGCACCTCTTTCTTGTAGACTCAAATGGATTGTTAGTTTTTCTTCAAGAGGAAACTTAGTTTTACAAATCTGATGCAAATGCATCAACTATTTTCAATTTGATGGAAACCTAGCTATCATAAAAGAAGGGTTGGATCTTGGTGCATCTGCAATGCAACCTCGTCCTTGCACTATTACAAAAAGATGATTTAACATTATCAAATCTACATCGGTTATTAAAAAACCGATGTAATAAATATCACGGTGGCATTTTTGAAATTTACATGAACTTTTTCACATGTCAACAACGGTTACTGTAAAACCGCCTTTGTTTCTAAGCAAACTACATCGGTTTTCTATATACCACCATCTTTGAATTGTTAATATTTTAAATGATTTTTTGATTTTCTTAAACTTACTACTACTCGCGCGTGTCTGAATAAACCCTAAAGTTCTAATGTGAACAGCGTCGTCTCGTTCACAGAGGGAGGTAGCTCAATCCCTCTCCCTTTCCCTCCCCGCCTGTAATGGATAACCCCTTTCCCTCCCCGCCTGTAATGCATAAACGCTATCCTTAGAGAGAAAACGCCCCCACTGCACGGGTAAGAAATTCTGATTGCGCTTCTCTCCCAAGATACGACAACCCGTTGATTCCAATCGTGTGCAGCGAAAGGATCCCCAAACCTTATGAACACCAATGCTCTTGCTCTCACAAAAATAAGTTTTTTTTATAAGAAAAAGAGATAATTTTTTGGGAGAAAGAAACCAGACGTTGTTGCTCTGTATTCTTTTTTGGAAAAGAGGAAAGAGATATATATAGGCATTTTGCAACAACAAAATATGACCGTTGGAAAACCAACCTATAGTTGTCACAACAAACATAACAAACTAGTTGACTCATTAAAACAAAATCTTAAGAAAATCTAAAATAAATATTTTATTTTATAAAATAGAATTAATATATATTTATAAATTTTAAATTAAAACACAAATATTTACCAACATGTGTTAGATTTGGTACTTGGCAGTTTGGATTATCAGATGCAATTATACAAAGATACTAATATTAATCTTACTTAGGGGGTTTACAAGTTTCAAAATTTTCCTAGTTGTACCTTATGGCAATTAATCTCACATGGCTATTAATTATTAATTGCCATCTTACATGGTTATATTTTCATGATTGGTGTTATGTATCTTGAACTATATGCTTATTATTTTCTGTTGATCCATGTATTTTTGGTTTCTTGAGGATTGATTGGTATGATTGTATACTTTTATTTGTTGGTTTCACATTCCTCATTCAGTCTCCTGCAATGGAATTTATTGGTAAGAAGATCTTGAAAAGTTCTACATATAAATCCTTCATCCAGCACAAAATCATTGTTCATGAACCTTGTTGAATTTATGTAGATGGTTTCCATAGTCATCTCTGCCTATTCAAATCATGGAAATGAATTTTGGTATAGTGGTTTTTAATGCATACTTTCTTCTTTCTGCCTTCTTTATTGGACATGTTCATTGATTTTTCTCCCAAAGCTTAAACTAATTCCTGCCTAAACCTTCCCAGCTCAGCAGTTAGTTACTAAGTGGGGTCTTGCTCATATTCTCTCTCCCCTGGGTCTGATCCTGTACATCACACCTATTCCTCTTCCTCATATGCATTTGTCTTTAGGCTTTGAAAGTTTCCATGTTGTCAAGGATCTTTGATTCCTTATTGGTATATTTTTTTTTGTATACTTTCTTTTTGATGCAGGGATGCTACAACAGTAAGCAAGGGTTCCCACATTTTCGTGAACGGGTGTGGGTAAAGAAGCTAGTTCATGACAGGAGGATTCGCTTTGGTACATGGAATATAGGCACACTTACTGGAAAATCTATGGAAATAGTGGATGTTATGGTGAGGAGGAAGATCAATTTTATGTGCCTACAAGAAACTAAGTGGACAGGTGAAAAAGCGAAAGAATTAGACAACTCGGGATTTAAGCTGTGGTATACGGGAAAAATCAGATCAAGAAATGGGGTAGGGATTATTGTGGACAAGGAGTGGAAGAAGGATGTCGTAGATGTAAGAAGAGTAGGAGATCGTATCATAACCTTAAAATTGGTAGTGGGACAGGACACCTTTAATGTTATTAGTGGGTACGCACCTCAGGTTGGGTTAGCAGAACACTTTAAGGTAAAATTTTGGGAGGATCTAGAAGGGGTACATCAGGATATACCCCAAGGAGAGAAAGTTTTCCTAGGAGGGGATCTCAATGGACATGTAGGTAGCGTGGCTAGAGGTTTTGAGGGGGTGCATGGGGGTTTTGGCCTAGGGGAGATGAATGGGGAGGGTAAATCCATCTTGGAGTTTTCGGAGGCTTTGGATCTTTCTATAGCCAATACATGGTTTAAGAAAAGAGAGGAACATCTTATCACTTACAAAAGTGGAGGGACATGTTCTCAGATAGATTTCTTCCTTATCAAGAAGTCTAATAGGAAGTATTGCTTGAACTGTAAAGTTATCCCGGGAGAGAGCTTGACTACCCAACATAGAGTTTTGGTTATGGATGTAAGAATTAGAGATAGGGCAAAGAGAAGAAGTCCTATGGTAGCACCAAGGATCAAATGGTGGCACTTGAAGGGTGAGAAATAAGGAATCTTCCAACAAAAGATATGGGAGGGATGGTGTGGACAATCACAAGGAAGTGCAAATGATATGTGGAACAAGATGTCCCAAGAGATTATTAAAGTGGCTAAAGAGACGTTGGGTGAATCTAGAGGTTTTGGACCTAGGGGTAAAGAATCGTGGTGGTGGAATGAAAATGTTCAGAGCAAAGTTAGAGTAAAAAAGGAGTGTTTCAAGGAGTGGTCTAGGTGTAGAAATTCTGAAACTTGGGATAAGTATAAGATAGCTAGAAATGAAACCAAAAAGGCGGTGAGTGAGGCAAGAGCCCAAGCTTTTGACGGACTATACCAAGCTCTAGGAACCAGGGACGGAGAAAGATCTATATATAGGCTTGCTAAGGGTAGAGAGAGGAAGACTAGAGATTTGGATCAAGTAAAGTGTGTTAAGAATGAAGAAGGCAAAGTCTTAGTGCATGAAAAAGATATCAAGGAAAGGTGGAAGGCGTATTTCCACAACTTATTTAATGATGGATATGGATATGACTCTAGCAGTCTAGACACAAGAGAAGAGGACCGGAACTATAAGTACTATCGTCGGATTCAGAAACAGGAAGTAAAGGAAGCGTTGAAAAGAATGAGTAACGGTAAGGCGGTGGGGCCAGACAACATACCTATTGAAGTGTGGAAAACTCTTGGAGATAGAGGTCTTGAGTGGCTCACCGAACTCTTTAATGAAATTATGAGGTCAAAACGCATGCCGGAGGAATGGAGGAGAAGCACGTTAGTGCCAATCTATAAGAACAAGGGGGATATACAAAATTGTGCAAATTATAGGGGAATCAAGCTCATGAGTCATACCATGAAATTATGGGAAAGAGTGATCGAACGGAGATTAAGAAAGGAGACTCAAGTTACTGAGAATCAATTTGGTTTCATGCCGGGAAGGTTGACCATGGAAGCGATTTATTTATTACGGCGGGTGATGGAGCAATATCGCATGGCCCAACAAGACTTGCACTTGATTTTTATTGACTTGGAGAAAGCGTATGATAGAGTGCCTAGAGAGATTTTGTGGAAAGCTCTAGAGAAGAAAGGGGTTAGGGTTGCATATATTCGAGCTATCCAAGATATGTATGATAGGGTATCGAGTAGTGTTAGGACACAGGGTGGAGAGTCAGACGATTTTCCCATCACAATTGGTTTGCATCAAGGGTCAACCCTTAGCCCCTACCTTTTTACCTTAATTCTGGATGTCCTCACGGAACAAATCCAAGAGATAGCGCCGAGATGCATGCTTTTTGCAGATGACATAGTCCTCCTTGGAGAGTCGAGGGAGGAGTTGAATGAGAGGTTGGAAACTTGGAGACGAGCTCTAGAAACACATGGCTTTCGCCTAAGCAGAAGCAAATCGGAGTATATGGAATGTAAGTTCAACAAAAGAAGGAGGGTTTCTAACTCAGAGGTGAAAATAGGAGACCATATTATCCCTCAAGTCACACGGTTTAAATATCTTGGGTCTGTAATACAGGATGATGGGGAAATTGAAGGGGATGTGAATCATCGCATTCAAGCAGGATGGATGAAATGGAGAAAAGCATCGGGGGTGTTATGTGATGCAAAGGTACCGATCAAGCTAAAGGGAAAGTTTTATCGGACTGCGGTAAGACCGGCGATTTTGTACGGAACAGAATGTTGGGCAGTCAAGAGCCAACATGAGAATAAAGTAGGTGTAGCGGAGATGAGGATGTTGCGGTGGATGTGTGGTAAGACTCGACAGGATAAAATTAGAAACGAAGCTATTAGAGAGAGGGTTGGAGTAGCGCCTATTGTAGAGAAGATGGTGGAAAATAGACTTAGTGGTTTGGGCATGTAGAGAGAAGACCGGTAGACTCTATAGTGAGGAGAGTAGACCAGATGGAGAGAAGACAAACAATTCAAGGCAGAGGAAGACCCAAAAAGACTATAAGACAGTAGTTTACTAGCCCAGGCGAACTTAATGATTTGGATAGAAGTATGGTACTTGATAGAACATTATGGCGGAAGTTGATCCATGTAGCCGACCCCACCTAGTGGGATAAGGCGTTGTTATTGTTGTTGTTGTTGTTGTTGATGCTACAACAGTGGGCCTGATAAAAGTGTGTGAATCTTATCCTTTTGGAGTGGATCCTGTATGACATGGCACACGAAGTGAACAACCATTCCTAAACTCATTGAAAATGAAAATGTCAATTCTTCTTGGAGTTGCTCAAATGAACCTTGGAATTGTGATGAGCTATTTCAATGCCATATTCTTTAGAAACAGCGTTAATGTGTGGCAAGTTAATCGGTAATATTTATGGTAAAATCTTAATCTTGAGGATAAAAAATAGAAAGAGAAGGGGGGATAGTTTTGTGTAGTTATTTGCATCTACAATCAACAATCAAATCACTGATTCTTTCTATCAGAATAAACTTCCATGCTAATTCAACATTAATGTACTTTATATGAAGGTGAGAAAAAAAGATTTAACAAATAAGTGTTGAAGTATGATTTGAGTATGATTAAAAGACAGCAGTTATGCACAGCTATGAGAATGACAGTCGTTATTAGTCACATTGATTCAGAGCTTTATACAATTTAACTTTTAGTCTTTTACTAGTTTGCTGATGAATTTATAGAGTTATTCCAACTTGAAGGTAACAGTTTGCCCAATTATTTTGTGAAATCAAAACTGATGAGGAGGTTTGTTTTATTCACTCTGTAATTATGTTCTTTTATTCACTAGTTTGCCAATGAGGAGGTTTGTTCAGTTAAAAGTTGTAGATTTTTCATATAACAGTTTGGTAGCATACCCAAAGTGTAAATTAATTACTAGAAGATAAGCGAGCAACCACTCTATAGATATGAGGTTTATGCTTGCTGCCTGCTTTTTTTAGCTTACATATTATGAATGTTCAATTCATAAATTAAACTATAACTATAAAATATGATAGTAGGATTAAAAAAATTAATGTTGGATCTATGTAATCTAGTGTTACTACTTGTTCCAATCCTTACTAGTTGCACTCTTCAAATATATTTCAAGGTTCTTGATGCATGTGCAGCACCAGGAAACAAAACTGTTCACCTTGCTGCCCTTATGAAGAGAAAGAGTAAGTTTATTGCATGTGAGCTACAAAAAGAAAGGATTATTAAACGTTTGAAAGACACTATAAAGCTATTTGGTGCTTCTAGTATCCTTTTTATTATGTTTGTAATATCAAAGATGCTTACTGATATAGCTTTTTCAATGTCACAATAATCAGTGACTTGGATTTTTTATTTACCATATCACTGTTAGTTGTCAAGATCCCTTTTAATGTCTCCACAGCTGAGGAGCATTAAATTCTGAGACTATTCTTTTCAGTTTGTGTTGCTAACTGTCAAACTTAACCCCAAGCTCAAACATATACAAGTCCTCAATGGCGATTTCTTGAACCTAAATCCCAAGGATCCTTCATACTCCAAGGTGAGGTATATTTCGTATCTCTAGTTTTATACTTTTATGTCTCATGGGGTTTATACTGGAGTGGCTAACAATAGACATATCAAATAAGAAAGGTGACATTTCATCATGATGTAACAAAAATAATATTAAATTAAAGTAAAAAATAACAATACCTTTCATTCCAGGCTTCCACCATTCCGCTCTCTACCTTCTATTTCCGAATTCAACCTTTATTTCACCTTCCCAAATTTGGGAACACATAGTGCTCCGAGCAAAGAAATCTGTCAAGTTTAGGATAAAACAAAATATATATATATATATATATATATATATATATAAAATAAATTTTTAAAGCAATTGATAAATAAATAAATAACTTCACTTATTTGCATATGATTATTCGGTCGTTACAGAAGTTAATCAAAATATATTGACACTGGCACTTTGGAGTATGATATTTTGGTTATTTAAAAAATAATATGGGAAGGGAAGGAAATAATTGCCTGTAATTTGCTTTGAATTTGACGAATATATCAAGCCCAGTAACTACTACCTTATACCTTGGCTGGTTTCACCAAAAAAAAAGAGAGGTAACTGGGTAAAAGGACACTGCTAGGCTTCGTTGAACACAACCACCCCAATAGTTTTTTTTGGGAGTTGCTATTGGTGTTTTCATGAATCACGAAAGGAAGATACAAGTTATCTAATGGTTATTTGCATGCTTTCATGATATAAGCATTCAAATATAAATTATTTTACTTGAAAATCAATTTTAATTAAAATTAAATTTATAAATAATTTTTTAAAATGAAAATAAAAACATGCATGTGAACTTGTCTGGCATGATATTATAAATTTAAATGATGTTATTTTTAATAAAAGTTTACATGATTTTTGTCTGTGCATAGCGTAGAACATTTTGTTTTATATAATTAAAATTTATAATTTATAAATAATAAATAAATATTTCTAAATATATAAATTATATTATAATTAAATTTGTAGTAACTAAGTTTTTAACATATGAATGATGAGCACAAAGGATTATGAGGAAGCTAATATGGTGAAGAACATTATTTAAATTTATGTTTATGTTATATGGTTCTAATAATGGATTTTAGAGATTATATATAGTTGATCGTTATTTATGGTTTTGTAGGAGAGTTTCTACTTGAAGAGGCAAGAAAAAAGGAATGTCCACGTCCACGAGTGCAGAAGCAAAATGAATCCATTTTTGGTATATGCACAAAATGTTACTTTTTTTAAAATAAAATAAAATAGTGCACTTATTAGCAAAAACTCTAGGCATATTCACTAGAGTAGAGATCACTTAACCTTTTTGTCCCTTTAGAAGCATTGAAGATCTAATATTATTATTATATAAACAATACATATAAAACATTTGTTTTGCATTATTTTTTAAAAGTTTATATACAGGTTAATAACTTTACTAATTAATTAAATGTAGGTGGATTTTGGACTAGAGTTCAGCATGCACTATAGTGGAGAGAGCTAACTTTGGAAAAGATTATTGGGCCGCTGTAGTGCCCCACCAAAGCTAGTTTCTTTGAGTAACATCGGATTTAGTGTTTAGGCTTTGAGCTCTGATCATTGTATTTCAATAGTTGAGTAGAGCACGGCACATACATGTCAATATGGTGTTGCATTGATTGTCATATATAATTGACGTAAAAAAAAGAAAATAATATATGTAATAGATATTTGATGTGATAAAAAAGAGGGTTAATTAACATATATAAAACTTCTTAATTGAATATCTAAAATATTTAAATGTTAGTTTAATTAATATAATATTATTTTAATAATGATTTGAAAATACTCTATTATATACAGGGTTAATCAAAGAATATTGAGGGTACTGATTAAAGTAATTAAAAATAAATAGATTTATTTGGATAATACCTGCGAAGTCCTAGTGTCATGTGAAGTCATGAGTTGTGTATGTTCAATTACTTACTATTTTGTTATATTTGTTTTCTCTTTAAATACTTAATAGGGCTGCATTGATGATCAATCGGGGTTTACTTTCCAATAGAAAGAATCAAAGAAACATAATAGCATGTATATATGTTCGTGTTTTCTAGGTTCCTGATATGTTTTTCACTTTCACATTTTGTATGTTTTTGGATATGAAGAACTTTAATTTGTAATGACTCATTAGAGTGTGGATGCAGATATATGGAAAGCTTAAAAACACCTTTGAAGGGTGTTATAAACGATCTTCGAGGAAGAGCTGTGTACTATAAAGATGATTGGACTTCTGGTCTCTATTCAGGAACCGAGTAAGTTTCTTATCAAATTATTGAGCCAACTTTTAAAAAAAAAAAATTAGTATTACTCTCTAAAAAAAATGCATATCGTACGTCATATTTAAAAAATTCCAGACATATCGTATCAATGTAAATTTCATATTTAGTACTAAAATTAAAAGCTGATTTAACTTAAATGAAACTTACGTGCATATTTTATTTATAAATTACCATACAATTCATACAAAGAGTCTGCTAATTATAATTAAGAATATAAGAGAATAAATAATAAATTTTTATTAATTTTACGTGCATAGCAGAGTGTATGCCAATTTTTATTAAATTTTTTTACTTAAAATCCCATTTACACTAATAACCCAAAACACATACTAATAATGTAATTAGTACTTTAATTAGCCTTTTTCCTCTCTTAATCAATTCAAACTATTATCTTTTCTTTTCATTACCTAGATACTTGATATTCGTAACTGTTTATCCCTTTCAATTTATAATCTTTTATCCCTATTTCTAAAATAAATTTTGATAGTTTTTAAAGAAAAATTTAATTAAAATAATCTTTTGTTTTATAAACTTGAAATACAATTCATATTTTAAAAAATATTTATGTTTATTATGAATTTTAATTATAATATAAGTTATATATTAAAAAAATATTTATTATAAATATAATTATATGAAGATAAACATTTATTTATATTATCTAATACACTAGTTATCATGCAAACAGAAAAAGACTGGCTTAATTGAAAGATAGTTGGGTTTCTTAAACTGTTTTTTTTTTCGCTATTGTTGAGTTTGATTCGCCACTATGAAAAAGCTTTTAAAGAGACAAAACAATATCCACAGTACTCAAAATTAAGAATTATTCTCTAACTTGAAAAAGTCCTTGGTGCAATCCAATATTTGTTGGATACGCTGGCATCCATCACATGTCTAATATTTTTTCATCCAAAAAAGTAGTGATGAATTTAACATTAAAATTTTAATTTATTTTATATATCTTGTTCGGCACGTTTATTTTTTAGTTTCACTCTATTTCTTATATTCTTTACTTTTTTCTCCTTTTTTTCTACATGTTTCTTCGCATTGAATTTTCTTCCTCTACCCAATCAGCCTTGTAAATGTATCCAGGTGATAATGCCTCAATTGGGCTTTTCTTTTAACGTGAATATGGGTAGGGAATCCTCTTATTTACGCTTGCATGATGGGATTTAAAAAACAGGTTACCAAAAACAAAACACGCAATTATGTCTTGTCAATTTTTTTTTATGGTTAGTCAATGAATTATAATTGTTACGTCATTAGTTAATGGTATTATTTGAATGAGCTAGACCCCTTGTTAGTTTCCTGTTAACTAGTGTTTGAAGACTATTGGTGATTTGGTAGTTTAATTTATTATGTGAAGATGCTGGATTTTTAGGTTAATAAATTTATTCATACAATAATTTGGTTTGAAAGTTAGATAACGTACGTGGCTATTATTTCCTAGTATAGAATTTTAATTTTTAAATTAGCACTGAGTTGAAATATTAGGAAGAATGCACAATATATAATTATATATATATATATATATAGTAGTTAAATACTAATACAATTTAAGATAGTAATTAGCTCTAGTAAGTTAAATTAGCACGTAGTTTGTGATTTTTCTAATATGTGTATTTTTACATTTAGTAAACCACAATCATGCACTTTAACATCACATCAATATTTGAAGGGGAAATTATAAATTTCGCAAAAATAATAATAAAAAAATTCATTATTCTACATCGGTTGAGTGATAAACGATGTAGAAACCCTTCAAATTCTACATCGGTTGACTTATAACTGATGTAGAAACCTTGTCATTCCTACCCATTCTACATCGGTTCAGTAATAAAAGATGTAGAAATCCTTCAAATTCTACATCGATTGACTTATAACCGATGTAGAAACCTTGCCATTATTACTCATTCTACATCGGTTGACTAATAACCAATGTAGAAACCCTACCATTTAACATCGGTTTCAACCTTAGAATCGATGTAGAAAGCTCACATTCTACATCGATTGAGTTACACAACCGATGTAGAAAGGTCGCCCTTCAAAGACGGTCCTCCAACTGATGTTGGTATTCAACGACACTGTGTTACCACCACGCGTCATAACCGATGTAGAAAGGTCATTAGAACCGATGTAGAAGGCCTTTTTTTAGTAGTGTTGCACAAAGACTTCCTCGAGTTCAACAGCTATTTTCTGTGAAATAATTTTGGGAATCTAGGAGTTCAACAGCTACTGTGCCCCATAATATTATTTCACAGAAAATAGCTGTTGAACTCCTAGATTCCCAAAATTATATGAACAAAAGGCCATCCAATAGGGCACATCAGAAGGCCTCAAGTGTAGAAGCATATATGATAAGAAGTTTTGATGATGCCAAAGATAAGTGCTTCTAAATTTTGATCCAAGTCAAAAACTCAGAAATTCAAGAAAAATGATAAACTTAGTTCCAAGAATCTTAGAAAGCATTCCTTAATTGATAATGCATAGGTTTGGCCAAAGGATATTTTACAAAAGTTTTTTGTGATTTCAAATATGTGATTTTTTCTCTCTGGTAATCGATTACCATTGTAATCGATTACCAGTGGCCATAAAGCTTTCTGAAAATGTTTTTAAAGTTATTTTCAAAGTTTTCAAAGCTATAGTCGATTACCAAAACTATGTAATTGATTACCATTAGTTTAAAACATTTAAAAACAGCTTTCAAGTGTTTTAAATTCAATTTTGAAAACATGTAATCGATTACCAATACATGTAATCAATTACTCATTCTTTAAAATGTTCAAAAATGATTTTGAAAGTTATATGTAATCGATTACCAGAGCTTCTAAACGTTAGAGATTTAAATTTTGAATAAAAATAACTTGTGTGTAATCAATTACCAGACATAAAAATTCAAATTTCAAATCTGAAGAGTCACAACTCTTTAGAAACTAATTGTGTAATCAATTACACCATTTATGTAATCGATTACGAGTAAGGAATTTTCGAAAATAACTCCCAAGAGTCACAACTATTCAACAAGTTTTTGAATGGTCATCAAAGGCCTATAAATAGGTGACTTGGGTTACAAAATTCCTTAGAGAGTTTTTCTGAACAACATTGTCTTATCCTCTCAAAAACAAATTGTCTTATAACTCTCAAAATATTCCTTGGCCCAAACACTTGCAAATTCAATAAGGAATAGATCTTCACATTGTAATATCCTTCTCTTAAAGACAAAACACTCTTCTTCTTCTTCTTCTTATTCAAAGATTCGTTTAAGAGACCGAGGGTCTCTTAAGTTGTAAGAATTTTTGAACGTAAGGGAATGGTTGTTCTTGTGTGGTTCAGACTTTGTAAAAGGCATTTTACAAGATAGTGGAAATCTCAAGCAGGTTGCTTGGGGACTGGACGTAGGCACAGGGCATGGCCAAACCAGTATAAAAATTAAGTTTGCATTCTATCTTCCCTTAAACTTTTTTTACTTATTAATATTTGTCTTTTGCTTTAAAGAAGTTTGCTTTGAATTGTCTTTTGAGTAATTCATATTAAGTGTAATTTATTAATTCTCGAAAAGAGAGTTAAAATTTAATTGGGGAATAGTTTTTGATATCTTAATCCAACCCCCCACCCTTCTTAAATATATCTGAGGCTACTTGTCTAACATCAAGGGCATGGAGTTCCTAATAGAAACCCTCTCCCACCATCCCTCTTAGTTAAACACCGAACTCACAAGCATTATCATTTCAAAGTTCAAGAAGGATGGTGGGAGTGAAATGAGTTTCTTGAACTTTGAAACTCTGTGTGATTGTTTAAGTCTAAGAGTGAAATGTATTTCTTGAACTTTGAAACAATAACGTCGGTGAGTTCAATGTTTAAGTAAGAAGGATGCTGGGAGAAGGTTCAGATCAGGTGCTCCATGCCCTTGAGGCTTTCAAATGTATCCTCTTGGATGGACTTTTGTTCATCCAATTTTGGGAACCACATGAGTTCCACGACTATTTTTTTGAGAAAAGTGGATCAGGCAAATATTAATGCAACATGGATCTAGATATCTATCTCTCCCTAGCATGTTTGAGGGTTTCCTTTAATCTCATCTTGATTTCACAACTTCCTCGAATAATTATTCATGGAGGTAACACTGTTTTCATAACTCAACTCCCATTGTTTATTCCAGATCTTGTTCTTTTTCGTTTAGCTAATGTATTGCTTCCAATGATTATTTGACTTATGTTGCATTTTAGCATTAGTGGATCCTTTTTGTGTTTATTTTATTGAGATTTTTCATATAGAGATACGAAGGAAAAGAAAAGAGCCATTAAATTTGTATTTATAAATAAAAAAATCATTTTTTCTACATGTGAATAAGGAATAAAGTGAAAGTATATAGTATATAATTTTTAAAAAAAATTTGAAAAAATGAATATTTTTTTATATTATTGTCATACCCTAATTTCTTCCGGGGACAATTGTTTGTCGACATGCGACCCTTGTTTGACCACTTCAAAATGTTTACCACCCCTCTCCATGAAATCCTTAAGGTTTCGAGAGG
Organism: Glycine max; assembly: GCF_000004515.6. Lineage (NCBI taxonomy): Eukaryota > Viridiplantae > Streptophyta > Magnoliopsida > Fabales > Fabaceae > Glycine > Glycine max. Next base: position 24,921,562 of record NC_038250.2, read on the forward strand.
TTTCAGAAAGAAACCGGCCAAAAACACAAAAAAGGCAGGTGCATTTAGCAAATGGAGGGGTGTAAATAGACTGTCAAGCCCTAATTTTTGTCCAGAAATAATCGTTTGTAGGCATACGGAACTTAATCGATCGCTTTGGAAATCTTAACGCCCATCACCGCGAGTTCCATGACGTTTTAGAAAGGAAAGAACGAAAAACACAAAAAAGCGAAAAAGGGGGTGAACTTAGTAAAAGGGAGGTGCCTCAGGAAGCTTCCTAAGGAAGCCACCTGCTCGTCGGGGTGAGCTGGGTGGCAAGCACCTCCCCCAATTCTTGAAAAAAATGGTTCCAGGGCCTCTGTAATGCTTTCAAAAAATTTCTAAATCCTGAATAAGCATATTTCACTTAAAATTGGTGAAGGGGAAGAGAAAAAAAGAAGAAAATCAAGCCCAACATGCTTCCATAAAGCTTCCGTAACTTTTCTGTAAATTACAAAAATAGAGGGGTGCACTTAGTAAAAGGGGGTGCCTCAAGAAGCTTCCTGAGGAAGCCATCTGCTCGCCTCGGCGAGCAGAGCTCACCTGGGCGAGCTAGGCAGCAAGCACCTCCCATTTTTTCCTATAAATAAGGGAGGGGGCTGAATCAAAGGGGTTCCCGACCCCTATGCTCTATTTTTCAAGTGTTTGAAGTGAAAAAATTGTTTCTGTGAAGAAAATCAAAGTCAAGGTGCTTCCGTAACACTTCTGAGACGTTTTCGTAAGCAAATCCGTGAAGGTTTTCTACCGTTCTTCACCATTCTTCATCCGTTCTTCGATCATTTGATCGTTGTCAAAATAAAATCTAATCGATCGTCCACGTTGTAACCTCAGTTAAATAAAAAAAACAAAATAATAATAAAATAATCAAATTATCATTGAATAAAATAATCAAAAAAATTAATTGGACATTTTTCTTTGAAAGTTTCCTTGAATGAATTGATTAATAACCAAAGTGAAACTTGTGGAAGCAATGTCTTCCAAGATTATTTTGATGATGTCAAAAAATCAAGAGTTAAGCAAATTCCAAAGTTTCAAGATACAAGATTCAAGAATCAAGTTTCAAGAATCAAGATTCAAGATCAAGATTCAAGAATCAAGAGAAGAGTCAATCAAGATAAGTACTAAAAAAGTTTTTCAAAACATTGAATAATACAAGAAGTTTTCACAAAATCATTACCAAAGAGTTTTACTCTTTGGTAATCGATTACCAGAAGGTAGTAATCGATTATCAGTAGCCAGCATTGTTTTTAAAAACTGATTTACAAAGTTGTAATCGATTACCATAATCATGTAATCCATTACCAGTATTTTAAAATGTTAGATTTCAAATTTCAAGAGTCACAACTTGTGTTTAAACATTTTCAAATCATTTTAAACTTGTGTAATCGATTACACAATACTTGTAATCGATTACCAAAGCTTCTAAGCTTCTAAACGTTTTGATTTTCAAAATTTAAACTGAGGAGTCACATCTGTTGATGTGTAATCGATTACACCTTAATAGTAATCGATTAATAGTGACTCATTTCGAAAAATAAATTTCCAAAAGTCACAATTCTTAAAGTGACTTGTTTTTGAAGATTTTTTCAAAAGTCACAACTTTTTAAGTGATTAGTTTTCAAAAGAGTCACAATTTTTAAAACATGACTAGTTTTAAAGAAATTGCCAAGAGTCACAAACTTTAACTTGAGTCATCAAATGATTATAAATATGTGACCATGGCATGAATTTTAAATAACGTTTTTACAAAACTTTCTAATTCATTTCACTTCATCTTTGTAAGAGTTTTTTGTTCAATACTTTCTCTTTCAAGAAAAGATCATTGACCAAAAACTTGTGCTATTCTTCTTCTTCATTCACTTCTCCCTTTGCCAAAAGAATAGAAGGACTAACCGCCTAAATTATTTTGTGTCTCTCTTCTCTCTTCCAAGAGAATTCAAAGGACTAACCGTCTGAGAATTCTTTTGATTCTTTCCTTCCCCTTAAACAAAAAATTTCAAAGGACTAACCGCCTGAGATATCTTTTGTTTCCCTTTACAAAGATTCAAAGGACTAACCGCCTGAGAATTCTTTGTCTTAACACATTGGAGGGTACATCCTTTGTGGTACAAGTAGAGGGTACATCTACTTGGGTTGTTGTACTGAGAACAAGAGAGGGTACATCTCTTGTGGATCAGTTCAAGTAGAGGGTACATCCACTTGGTTGTTCAAAGAGAACAAGGAAGGGTACATCCCTTGTGGATCTTTGGCTTGTAAAGGATTTTATAAGATTGAAAGAAATCTCAAGAACCATTGGTTGCTTGGGGATTGGACGTAGGCACAGATTGTGGCCGAACCAGTATAAATCTTGTGTTTGTCTTCTTCTTCCCTACACTCTTTAATTTCTGTTGTGTACTTTTAATTCCCATTTTTACTTTTGGTTAAGTTTTTGTTTCTGTTCCTTACTTTCTTAACTTACTAATAAAAGCCTAATTTGTTGGATCAAGTGGCCTCAGAATAATTAAGAAGGGGGGTTGAATTAATTATTCCTAAACCTTTATTAATTAAAAATTACTCCTTCTTAGGCTTTTACTATGTTGTTAAGGAAATAAAGAATAAACAAGAAACTTAACCAAAAGTAAAAGAGGGAATTAAAGTGCACAACAGAAATTAAAAGAGTAGGGAAGAAGGAGACAAACACACAAGAGTTTTATACTGGTTCGACAACAACCCGTGCCTACATCCAGTCCCCAAGCGACCTGCGGTCCTTGAGATTTCTTTTCAACCTTGTAAAATTCCTTTACAAGCAAAGATCCACAAGGGATGTACCCTCCCTTGTTCTCTTTGAACAACCTAGTAGATGTACCCTCCACTAGAACTTATTCACAAGAGATGTACCCTCTCTTGTTCTCAGTCAACAACCCAAGTAGATGTACCCTCTACTTGTACCACAAAGGATGTACCCTCCAATGTGTTAAGACAAAGTTCTCAGGCGATTAAACCTTTGAAATTTTGTGAAGGGGGAAACAAAATAATTCTCAGGCGGTTAGTCCTTTGAAATCTTTTGTTTATGGGAAAGGAAAGAATCCAAAGAATTCTCAGACTGTTGTCTTATTGAATTCTTTGACAAGGGAGACACAAAAGAATTCAGGCGGTTAGTCCTTCGTTATTTTGGAAAAGGGAGAAGAGAGACACAAAAAGAATTCAAGCGGTTAGTCCTTGGCGAATTCTTTTTGGCAAAGGGAGAAGGGAATGAAAAAGGTGAATAGCACAGTTTTGTTTTCAAGGTTTGGAAAACCTGAAAACTTTTGGCAAAGGAAGAAGAAGAAGTTCAAAGACATTCAGAAATCAATTGGCAAAAGTTTGTTGTCTAAAGAATGAATTGAATGAATGTTGAAATGCAAATCAAAGTCTTGCTTTTATAGACTCTTCAAGTCTAGTCAAGAAAACCATTAGAAGAGTTATAACCTTTAGAAAAACTTAAAAACCATTTGGAAAATTTATAACTTTTAGAAAAACTTGAAAACTATTGGAAAAGTTACATCTTTTGATTTTGTTCAGAAACTATCACTGGTAATCGATTACCAAATCATTGTAATCAATTACACAAAACTTTTTTGTGAAAGGATGTGACTCTTCACAATTAAATTTGAATTTCAACGTTCAAACACACTAGTAATCGATTACCAAATAATTGTAATTGATTACAACATTTTGAAATTAATTGGAATGTTGTAAATTCAGTTGAAAGTTTTTTGAAAACCATTTTGCTACTGGTAATCGATTACAACAATCTGGTAATCGATTACCAGAGAGTAAAAACTCTTTGGTAAAAGATTTTGAGAAAAATTCATGTGCTACTCAGTTTTTTGAAAAACTTTTTAATACTTATCTTGATTGAGTCTTTTCTTGATTCTTGAATCTTGAGTCTTGATTCTAGGAACTTGAATCTTGAAACTTGATTCTTGATTCTTGAAATCAAATTTCCTCTTGATCCTTGAAGTGTACTTCATTATCTTGATTGAGTCTTTTCTTGATTCTTGAATCTTGAGATCATCATCTTTGTTATCATCAAAACTCTTTGAATCAATCTTGATTCATCATGAAGCTTTCTTCTACATAATTAAATCTAGTAACATTAAGAAGGATAGGTTTTTTAATTAGTCAAGGCAAATTAATAATTAATTCAACCCCCTTCCCTTCTTAATTATTCCGAGGCCACTTGATCCAAAAAAACTAAGGATAAACTCAACTCATAAATCAAGCTTTGTCCGCAAAAATCCTTTAAAACCGTTTTAAGTTTCAACGCCTTAAACCATTCTCTTTGTTTTTATCGATTAACATGGACTGTTCAAAAGCATAAAAACAACACGTAAATTTACCGCTTTTGCAAGAACTACGTAGGTCTGAGTTCCTCACCACAAATCGAGGATACGTAGGAGCAAAAGCCCCACTTTTGTCGACCACCCCTTTTTAAAAACCAAAAGATCATTAATGGTCCAACGCCTTAACATTTCTCTTCTTTCACAACCAAGAGATCGTTAATGGTCCAACACCTTAATGTTTCTCTCCTTTCAAAAACAAGAGATCGTTAATGGTCCAACGCCTTAACGTCTCTCTCCTTCCAAAATCAAAAGATCATTTAATGGTCCAACGCCTTAAATGACCTTTGTTCAATTAAAATCTATCTTGCGAAAAAAGATAAAAACAACTTAACCAATGTTTAGTTCTTAAAGAACTACATAGGTTTGATTTCCTCATCGCAATTGAGGATACGTAGGAGCGAGGGAAACACCATTGTCGACCACAAAAAGTAAAAAACATAAAAAGCATAAGAATACAAAAACATAAAAATGGAAAATAAAACAAATCGAAGTCATGATATTGCACATTTAATTAAAGGTTGTCGTCCCTTGTGATGGACACATGGGGTGCTAATACCTTCCCTGTACGTAAATACAACTCTCAAACCTTTCACACTTAAAGTTCGTAGAGCGCATTTTGATTTTTCCGACGTTTTCCTCAAATAAACGTTGGTGGCGACTCCACGCGTCTTCCTCCCTTGGAAGACGCTCCCATGAGCCTCGCATCGCCCTCCCACCGAAGGATGGGTTGCGAAAATTATAAAAGCTTTTATATTTATTTTTATTAATAGTCATTATTTAGTTTATTATTTATCGTATGTTTTGTTTTAAACAAAAGTGATTAAAAGTAGTTGGGCTCAAAAAGAGTCCCAAAATTAAAAAAAAAAATTGAAGATAAAGGTTATTAAATAGTATATAGTTGAAGGGTAAGAGTATAACTTTAGTAAAGGTGATATGAAGTGCTAATGATGAGGTGACGCTACATGGGAGCTTGAGGACAAGGTGAACAAGTTACATCCACATCTTGTCCAAGGTTAGTGAATTTCGGGGACAAAATTCCTAAAAAGGTCAGAGAGATGTAACATCCTAAATTTCTAACACTCAATTTCTTATTTTTGTGTGATCTATATAATGCCTCGAACAAATCACACCAAAATGAGATGGATCCAAAGGTTGGGCAAGTATGGGACTATACAATTGAGGATGTCTTAAATGAATTAATTGGTACTACCTATACCAATAAATGCATCTACTTTCAATAGTTTATTACTTAAGAACTCCACAATTTAAGCGTGTTTGACTTGGAGTAGTTATGAGATAGGTGACCTTTTGAGATGTTTCCCTGAAAGCAAGTGAATGAGGACAAAGCACACTGAAAAATCTCATGTTGGTTTGTGGGGATAGTCAATGATCTTAAGAGCAATAGCGATATCAGAACTGGTTGTTGAGGTAACGAAAAGGACTACCTATAGAGGGTTGTGATTATTGGAGGGTTTGGACCAACGTTGTAGTGTGAGAGTCGTCGAGAAGTCGACAATCAGGGGTGTTACAATCTATTTATGAATAATTGTATTTAATTCATATTGCTTGTGAAATTACTTGGATGACAAGAATTATATGTGGTTATAGTATTTAAAAATGAAATGAGATGTTTGACACATATGTTGCCTTATTTAATTTCTTAGGTGAAGTAATTACCTAAAATTAATTTGAGTATGGGGCATTAGTGGAAATAATTTGGCTAAGGGTAGATTAATTAATTTGGGAGATATGATGTTAGAAAAAAAAAATGAACTTTAGGTCATTAATTGGAAAAGGACTATTTTGCAATTTATGAAAAAAATGATTGAAAATGACCTAAACAGACATTTTTTACTTAGTCCCTAAAATCGCATGGCATAGTCATCCTAGGGGGTGTTATGCTTAATTGCAATGCTTGATAACATGATCCAACTTGACAACCCTTACACAAGATGTGAGTCATCATCAATTGTGAGAGTCTGCCACTATACCATGGTGTGGGTGTACTCCTAATAGTCATCCAACTTAAAAAGCGTAAGTGCACTAAGTTCTAGGAGTTCTAGTGGCAATGGGCCTTATGTAATGAGAATTGAGAGTTGACCCATGGCCAACAAGTGAGACCGTGTGTGTGTGTGTGTGTGTGTGTGTGTGTGTGTGTGTGTGTGTGTGTAGGCGACTTTGTTGGAATTCTCAAGGTATACATGACGAGGTTGAATGAGCCAGAAGTATCCCCCCAAACTTTTGATTTTCTACAATGGTGGACCTTGATAATGCCATCGTACTACCATAATTCTCTTTCTGTTGAGATTGTTGAGTTGTCATCAAACTCAAACGTTAAAGGAGGAGGATTACTCGAGAGAGAACCCTAATATGATGGAGGAGGAGTCAAAGAAGATGCCCCACGATGACTCTCCAAGGAATTAAGTTTAGGTCGACTATTGATATGAGCTAATGGGTGGAGGTACAATATTACATACATATAGGTTTTTTACCATACTTAAGACTGCTCTGTGTGCTAGATTTTTCCTTTTATGTGTTTATTTTGGATAGATCTAGGCTTGGCATTTTATATTTACTTAGCCCTTTTACTTTATCTTTTGATACCTTTCTTTGGTACTTTGGGTTGTAATTATGCTACTTATTTTGTACCTTAGACATCATTATTATGCACATTATATATTTTTTATTGTCAATTTATTTTTTTTAACTAAGAACGTGCTTAGCATAATGATATCAACCTTGATCCCAACTAGGTTGGCACTAAAGCAACTAACATTTAACTGTAAACATGCTAAATATTACTAAAATCTTTTAAAAAAAAGAGTAATACAAACAAACAAAAAATCAACAAAACCTATAACTAGGAAGACAACCTTTGTCATGAAAGAATACATTCCTAAGGAAAGTAGGAATAAGATCCCACCAGTTAATTCCAGCAACATTATGCCCATAGTCCACTAATTTATCTCAGCAGGCATTTCCTTCATGATACACATCAAATACAACAAAATTCATGATTTTGGTCATGTGGATGCAATTATGCCAACGGGTACTCAATTGCCAAGGAACAATATTTGTAATCTTAAACGAAGTGACAACCAAACTAGAGTCGCATTCCAACCGTAATCGACGTCGTCCATGTTTGTGAGAAATCTTAATAATATTCATAGCTTTAATAAGCTCGACACAAAAAGTTATGGTGACTCCAAGGTGCAAGGAGAAACACCACAAAATGTTGCCTCGAAAGTCCTTGAAGATGCACCCCCAAGCAACAAGACCAAGTGCTGCTATTGCAGCCTTGGTCCAGCCAAAGAGGGGAGAGCACCAAACAACAAGTTTAATAACATGGGCTCTTATGGTGAATAGAGACTTTACATTATTTTAGAATGGTAAACTCGGAGATAATCCTCATGCTTATTTATATATGTTTTTGGTGATCATGGAGGCTTACCTTGTTTCTACTTCTTTTGTGAAAGGTGTATGTTTTATTTTATATTTGAGGTTTATTTGTTTATGATGTATTTTATATTCGAAGCTTATTTGTTTATGATGTCTGAATGATTATATATTATAACTAGTTTTTCAATAATGTTTAATAATGAAGAAAGTTTTATTTAGCTCGAGATTTTAACAATAGTTTGAGTACCACTTTAGGCTCATTGGAATACTTAATGCTTAAACTCTGCCTAGGTTTTTATTTGTTGTGTAATACGTAGTTGAGCTATCTAGGGTACAAAAAATCATAGTAGTGTTTTTTAAGGTTTGGAATAAAGAGTAGGAATGTAGTGTTTATATAATCCTCGTTTTCATAGTGTCTCTTATACGGGACACATATTTTAGCTGCCTTATGATTTCAACTAAGATGAATAAAATCCATGTTTAAATCTGAAAAGGTTAAATATGTTTCTTGTCTCAACAAATATGACTATTTTTTATTTTAAACAATGTTTTTTGTTTTAATTTGTTTAAAAAATTAAATAATTTTTCATAACACGATAAATAATAACAAATTACATATCAAGGAAAAAAAATTATTGAAAATTTTACATTTTAGGTCAAATTTAATTTACTTGAAATTTAAAGAATTATACAACGAAAACGAATAAATCTTTTACCGTTTTTTCATTTTTTTTTTCTTTCCTCTATTTCACCCTTCATATCAAAGTAACACATGTTCATAATAAAAAGGCAAAGCAGGAAAACAAAAGGAGTACTTGAAAATACAAATCCTCCATCAAATCTTCCAGTTCATTTATACAACCTACTAACGACAACCATAATTCGTAATATTCGATATCATCACAGGTAGGACATCCCTTCTCCATAGTTTAGATGGCGTTTATGCTTAAAGAACCTTTTGACCATAACTACAACCATAAGGTAATGTTACACATGGTAAAATTGCAACAAACTACAATCCAACCCAATGATGGTTTAGCCCTTTCCCCCTACTTTTTAATGTTTTCTCTAGAACGAATGTACAAAATCAAATGCTAATTCCCAGACAAGCAAACAATATGTAACAAGAACCAAATATATATATATATATATATATATATATATATATATATATATATATATATATATATATAATATTATAAAACAAAAAAAAATATCAAGGAAAATCGGGCACAAAAATTAGCAATCGGATGAAATGTGCAAACCCGGTAATATAGTTTTTACATGCTACCAGCTCGGCCAGGAGTGGGTTTGGGCTTCACTTTTGCCATGTCAACAAGGTCTCCAAATAACTTATCCTCTGGCTTGGAAGGCTTCCCAGAGGGAACATAAGATGTGGTAGAAGCTTGGTAAGGGTTTCTCAAACTACTATCGTCTCTAACAGACATACCATACATTTGCCGTTCAATATATGGAACTCCTAGTTGCTGATAATGAACTCCTTGTTGCTGATCATAGCCGTATCCTATAAATTGGTTTCCGTACATTTGTTGAGAATACATCACAGGACCACCCTGCATTTGATGTGGAGCCAGACCCATGTAGGGTCCTGCAACACCTTGCACATGCTGAGGTTGCAAGCCCATTTGATTGCTCCCAACATGGTTATTCATTCCTGACGTATGGCTATTAGCATTTGACTGCATATACATACCAACACCCTGGTCATTGCCCATTGTTTGAGGCCCCATCGGATGTCCAGCATTCTGCATGTGTGGATACTGAGTTCCCGCTAATGGACCTCCATTATCGGCTGGTTGAGCTTCCCAGGGAGGAGGTGGCAATGATCCACTGCCTTGTGAACCTGTCAAACAAAAACAAAAAAAAAAATGTATTATGCACTTATGCGATGATGTCCAAAATATGGGGCACAAATCCTATATACATTTGCATTGTCAATCCATCCCGGAACCAACCCATGTACCCAACATATCACTGTCAGTCAGTGGATAAAGAAAATTGTTGCAACTTACACATTCCCCATGAACCAATTTAAAAACATTTTCTAGAAAGAGAATGTAATTGTGAAGGATTACGGCCAATTAGAAATACATTTAAATCCAACAAAGAAACATTAAATGCACCATAAACAGGAGAAGGTGGTTGTTGCTGTTGCTGTTGCTGTTGTGCAACCTGACCATTCCAGGCAGGACCTGTACTTTGTGTATACAGTGATTGCTCATACTGAGGTGAACCTGCATTTGGGGCATTTCCATTGGGGTAAAATCCACCTTGAGATGTGACGACTGTTTGCTGTTGTTGAAATTGAGGACCATATGGACTGGTTTGGCCAGCAACATTAGTTGGCTGGGGTGGCTGGGAGTTGACAGATGTAGGTGCATTATTTCCATTAGAAAACATATCAAAAAGAACAAGGTCATTCTGCTGAGAAACAGGACTGGCAGGTGGTTGTTCTCCTAGAGGAACAAGAACATTTGATGAATCTGCTTTTGGTGAGTTATAGTCATCGCCACTGAGCAGATCCCATTTGGGATCAACCTTGGCAGGAATTGTTGATCCATTAGAAGTTGGAGGTGCAGGAAGCAGTAACTGATTCAGTGTTTGGGACCCTGCTTCGACATTAGAAGAGGATCTGCGCATGTATGTAAGTAAATACATATAAGAGCCATATAGCCAAAGCCATCAGATGGGAAAGATCAACTTGAAAGTAGTTCATAAATCAATCTATTCCTACATGTTTATAATTAAAATAACAAATGTAGATCTGCAGCCAAAATCAAAGGTTATGACCTAGCTCATGAATGACAACTCAATCAATCAATTATCCTGAGTGAGCTAAACACAAATTGTGACTTTCGAATTTCGATGGTCTAATATAACGCGTCCCAAGTGCAATACCCTCCCTAGATCTTAAAACACTTCCATACTTATCTTGGTAAATCTTAATGACTATATTAAACTATTAAAAAACAAAAAAAAGAATAGAAAAGAACTTTCCATAGCATCAAACTCTAATGAAAGCAAACAATTTTGAACTCAATTTTAATTTATATATCTGATAAAATATTCCTAATATCAAAGATATTATTCCAATAGAAATAATATAACAAGTTGCTAGAGCACACATTTATTGGAATTATTATTTTTAATAGTACACTTATTTACATGAAGAATTAGCCATAAACAATAAATTGCATGGATTCTAATATGGTAAAACTAATAGTAACATGCTAAAATGAATGCAGATGATATACATGAGCAAAGCAATAATGAAAAGAAACAAAAGACTTAATTACCTCCCATCAGTTTGTTTGCTAGTATCTCCAGTATCAACCAAAGGAGCATCAATATCTACAAGAGCCCCAGCAGGTGCAGGTTTCGAATTCTGTGTGTGATTTTCATTTTTGGTAGAAGTTCCAGAAGAAATAGATTCGTGCTTAGCCAGTACACGCTGAAGATCATCATTCAGGGCTAGTCCTTGGCATAGCAGTGATTCATCCCTAGAATAGACAGAAAAGACCATAATAATAACTGTTATATTGTTTGGATAAAAAGAATACATTTTATTAAAAATACAATGAACATGAACCAAGCAGTTAAAAATATTGTACGCAGTCATCATTATATTATATCATGGAAAGGGATTCCAGGCCTTACAAAGTTGAGTTGACAAGGTGTACCACTCTCTGCTTGTAAGTTCGACACTGCTCCACCAAATCAACAATAACCTCCTGTCTAATCCCCTGAAAATAATAACAAAGGTCACCCATGAGATGTCAAGTAGGTGTTTGGATTAAATGTTTAAACAAAACATAATTAGACTTAGGCAACAGGTTTAGAAGGTCAAAATCAAGTCTACTACAGTGAGGCTATGTTTGGACTTGATGGCAAGGATGGAATGGAGAGGAATGAAATGAAAAAACATATTAGACTTGGGCAACAGATTTAGAAGGGCAAAAACAAATCTACTGCAACAGGAAGACTATGTTTTGATTTGATGGAAAGGGTGGAATGGAGGGGAATGAAATGGAATGACATTAGTTGCCATCTATAAAGTCCAGACACTCCAAAAATGGCAAAGTATTGGTATCGTATCCACATCCACATACTGATACATGTAAGATACTCTTAGATACATATACATGGAGTATCCTCCAATTTATTTATTTTTAACTTTTATTGACTAATACTGTAATACGTTTAGGATGTTCAGAATTCAGATACTTCGAATAGGACTAAAACTACATGGTGTGAGATCAAGGTTTAAAAATTTATTCCCGGGACTATGAACTTGGGAATGTAATGTACAGTGTAAAATGTTTGTCATAAGCCTTAAAAAATTACTCCCAAGTATTGTTCATACTTCATACCTAGGAATGTAGTAAAATACCTTGTTATACTTCATTTTTACTCTCATAGAAAGGGGTGAGAATGCTATATCCTAAGAGTTTATTTTCTAACTCAATTGGAACTTCCATTTTCAGTCTTACTTTTTATTCCAATTTTTTTTTTATCAACAAAGATAAAATATATATATTAATGAGTACCAGAGGTACTAGAAATACACTTTACAGATCAGATTGGTTTCCTGATAGACCTAATTCTGACCATAGATAGACTGTGAATACAGAAATAAGACACATATCATGGTATATTTAAAAATCCTGCACTAAGATTGGTAGACCAATGATTGCTAGCCACCACCATTTCCATCTATTAGCTCTCATTCCCCGTGTCACCTCATGAATGTGTTGGAGAAAATGTCGTCTAGGATGGTGTGGGAAAACTCCCACCAAGTTCACCCATGACAACGATTCCCACCAAACCTGGATTATCTTGCTGCATTGAAAAAACAGGTGACCCGCACTCTCCTCCACCAAACTACAGAATGGACAGCTGGATTCTACCATCTCTATTTGCCGCTTTCACAGATTTATTCTGGTTGGTAGCCTGTCTTTGAGTAGCCTCCATGCAAATGCAGCAATTTTTTATGGAACCTTGAGTTTCCATAGCTCCTCGAAAGCCCCATCCTGATTCTCCTGTGAGATGTCCTCCCTAAGCATTTGGTATGCAGTTTTGGCCGAATATTGACCACTTGGAGCTGCCTTCCACACCCATTGATCGCTAATCTGAGGCTGGATTCTGTGACACTCAACATCTTTTAGGAATGCTACCGCCATATCTATTTCACTATCGAACAATGGTCTCCTCCACCTGAAATCTCACTCCCAGCCTGTGTCTTTGAAAGCCCCCATATGCTGTATATTTTTGTCTTGTTGAGCAGAGATACTGTACATCCTAGGGTATTTCGCTAATAGCGAATCCTCTTCCCCTATCAACTTGTCCTCCCAAAATCTAAATTTATCCCCACACCCTACCTTCTATAATGTTGTGTTCTTCATTATGGCCTCATGTTGCAGATGTTGAGCCACCCTCTTTAGGTCCCTCCACCATATAGATCCGGTATTGTCTCTAGTTGCTTCATTTAGCGCCCTCCAGCCACCATACTTTGATTCAAGTACCCTAGCCCACAATTCCCCTTGCTGCTGGAATAAGTCCCACTTCCATGTGCCCAACAATGATAAATTAAACGAGTTGATATCTTTGACTCCCAAGCCGACATCTTCTTTTGGAAGGCATATTGTCTCCCATTTGATCCAGGCTATTTTCTTTTGTTCACAATCTCCACCCCATAGAAACCTTCTCTGTAGACTCACAAGTTTGTCCTCCACCTTCTTAGGAACCCTGAAAAAAGAGAAAAAATAGATAGGAATGGATGTTAGCACGGCCTTAATGAGAGTCACTCGCCCCCCAAATGATAAGTGTATTTGCTTCCATTTCTCTAATTTTCTCTCACACTTTCTAATAATAGGGTCTCATGTCTGATATCTTCTCGGATTTGCTCCGATAGGAACGCCGAGGTATACGAACGGGAAGGACAGTAAGCTACAATTGAGGTAATCTACTGCTTCAGTTTTCCACTGTTCCGACACCCCAAAAGCAACAAAACCACTTTTAGCAAAATTAATTTTGAGTCCCAATACCATCTCAAAAACTCTCAAGATTGCCTTGATTGCTCTTACATTCTCCATAGTTGCCTCACCAAAGAAGATTGTATCTTCTGCATACTGAAGGATGCTGACTTCCACCTTGTCTGAACCAATTAAGAATCCCCGGAATAGCCCCTTCACCGTAGCTTGCGACATAATGCCATTAAGTGCCTCAGCAACAATATTAAAAAGAAGAGGTGATAATGGATCCCCTTGCCTCAATCCCGTCCAAGGAATGAACTCATCTGTAGGACTACCGTTTACCAGAACCGATACAGATGCTGATCTTAGACAACCCTCTGTCCAATTGAATCCATTTAGAACAGAAACCCATCCTTCTAAGCATATAGATCAGAAAATCCCAGGATACAGAATCATATGCCTTTTCATAGTCAACCTTGAAGACAATACATGGTTTTTGACATCTTTTGGCTTCTTCAACCGCCTCATTTGCAAGCACCACACTTTGTAACATGTGTCTTCCTTCTATAAATGCGGATTGTGTTTCATGTGTATTCCAATTATTTTGAATTTTAAAAAATATTCTGATAGAATTGCTACAATACAAGAGTTACACACTTTGATGAATTTGAGGTCTCTTCACCCTCCTACAATCTCCAATTATCTGTCTACCCTCTAACTAACCCCTCCCAATGCTATTAATATAGCCTCTTAACTAACTAACAATTGATTATAACTAACAGTTAGTTACCCTGGCTGTACTAAAAACTGACAGCTCTCTAACTCTTCCAAGGATATTTTCTAACATACACCTTTCCCCATCTATACCCCCCCCCCCTTCAAGATGGACCTTGTCCTCAAGGACAAATTGAGGAAAAACAGTTTGCACTTCATCAGCAAGTTCCCAGCTATCTTCATGGTCAGGTAAATCTTGCCATTTGATAAGAACCTCCTTTCTACCATCTTCTGCCATCTTCTGAAATTATGTCCTGCATGACCTTCTTTGGTTGGACCGGCACTTCCCAATTCTCATTCAAGGTTGTTGCTAATGGTTGACGGGAACAAGTGGGCTTAACTGCTTTCTTGAGCAGGGATATATGAAACATCGGATGTATCTTGCTACCCTCTGGAAGTTCCAGTTTATAAGTGACCTCTCCAATTCGTTGTATCACCTTGTAGGGTCCATAAAATTGTGGACTCAGCTTCTCCTTCGGCTTTCTTGCTGGAGACTTCATTCTATAAGGTTGTAGTTTCAAAAAGAGTCAATCTCCTTCCTGCAGGACTAGCTCCCTCCTATACTTGTTTGCAGATCTTTTCATCTGATCCTGAGCCTTTAGCAGATTGTTCCAAAGTTCCTGTAATAATTCATCCCTGTCCTTACTCAACTAATTTACCCCTTCCAATTTGGAAGGGATGTCAACTCTTTTAACTAACAGCAGAGCTTCCTATCCATACAAAGCTTTAAAAGGAGAAATCTTGGCAGAGATATTGAAGTTGGTATTAAACCAGAATTCAGCCCAGGCCAAGTGGTTAGGCCACTGTTTTGGTTTGGTTCCAGTTAAACACCAAAAATAAGCCTCTAAGCATCGGTTAGTTACTTCAATCTGCCCATCCGTTTGAGGATGATAGGCAGTGCTCATCTTCAATTGGGTGCCTGCTTTCCTGAACAACTTTTTCCAAAAGAGGCTCATAAAAAGTTAGTCTCTGTAAGATACTATTGAGGCATGGAACTCATGCAGTCTCACCACTTTAATGAATAACTCAGCTACTTCCTTTGCTGTATAAGGATGACTTAATGCAAAAAAATGAGCATACTGGGTCAACCTATCCACTACCACTAAAATAGTGTCCTTCCCTTGAGCCTTTGGTAAACCTCCAATGAAATTCATTGAGATATCAGTCCATACAAGCAGGGGTTGCAGCAACCCTCCAGGAGCTAATACCTTAGTTGGAATAGGCAGGGGTTGCAGCAACCCTCCAAGAGCTAATGGCCTTATTTCTGACAGATTTCACATGCAGCAACATAGTCCCTTATAGTTTTCTTCATTCCTTGCCAAAACACCACATTAGCCACCCTCTTGAAGGTTCTAAAAAAACCCTGAATGTCCTCCCAAAGGGGAGTCATCCAATTCTTTCAAGAGTAGAGGGATTCTAGTGGAATTTTTTGACAGAACTAGTCTATCCATGAAGTATAGTTTACCTCCATGAATGGCATATTCAGGCTTCTCTTCTGTTTTAGTCAGAACCCCTTGATAAATTCCATATAATTGGGGGTCAGCTTGTATTTCTTCCTCCCAATCAGCCCATTCCTCCTCGTGCACCAATGAAATTGCTGAAAATGAAAACTGCTTGGATAGTGCATCAGCCACTATTTTTTTTTGCTCAGCAAAAATAAGTAATATATTATAAGTAACAGAGGTACTAAAGTACATAAAAGGATGGTTATACAACAGGTTCAGATCGCTATACAAGGAATACTAAGAACCTGATTGGACCCATAGTAGGAAATAAAATACCCTGCATGAGCTATAGGAATTCCTACATCTGTCGTCACTCCCTAATTACAAAAAAATGCTTTGAGTTGGGAGGACCAGTGACTAAAGTGCACTGTGAAGCCCTTCTCCATTGCCTTATGCCAAGACCATAGTAGGAACAGTGCATCGTCCATCACTTTGCTTCCGTCGAAGGATTTGTTTTCAAAAACTACCCCGTTTCGATGCTTCCAAATGGTCCATGTTAGCGCTACCCACCAGCACTTCCATCTTTTAGCTTTAATTCCAGCAGCACATCCATTTTCATGTTGCAGAAAGTGGTGTTTGGGATGTTGTGGGAATACACCCAATGAGTTCACCCATGACAAAGATTCCCACCATAGAGGTAGGGTTTTTTTGCACTGGAAGAACAAATGTGCTGCATCCTCCTCCGGGCTGTTACACAATGGGCACCGTGAGTCATTTATCTCCACATGTCTGCTCCTCAGGTTGGTCCTAGTTGGCAAACGGTCTCTAATGAGTCTCCATGTGAACACTGCTACTTTAAGAGGGATCTTAGCTTCCATAACTCCACAAAGGTCTGATCTTCAGCAGCCCCCGTTGCTTCCACCAGTAGCTGGTATGCAGATTTCGTTGAGTAGTTCCCACTTGGGTCAGCCTTCCATACCCATAAGTCTGTTCTGTGTTGATGAACTGTGACTTGTGCTAGCTCCTCTAAAAATTCAGCAGCCATATCAATTTCGTTTTCAAAAAGAGACCTCCTCCAGCTCAATTCCCATTCCCACCCTGCATCCTTTTGACTCCCCACACAGCTGATGAGTTTCTGTTTCTGATTAGAGATCTGATATAATCTGGGATATTTTAGCATTAATGGTCTGCCATCACCTGTCCAAGTATCCTCCCAAAGTCTGAATTTATCTCCGCATCCCACCTTCCATTGTATCTGCTTCTTAATTACATCTGCATTCAACTGCTGATTAATCTGCATAAGATCCTTCTACCATGGGGAGAGATATCTGCTCCTTCTTGCATCATCAAGGGATCTCCAGCCACCATACTTGGAAGTGAGTATTCTGATCCACATGTCCCCTTGTTTCTGAAACACTTCCCACCTCCACTTTCCTAGCAATGCCGTGTTAAATGCCCGGATATCTTTTATGCCAAGACCACCTCTGTCTTTTGGGAGACACGGTTTCCCAATTGACCCAAGCGATCTTTCTGTGTTCCAAGCCTCCACCCCATAGGAATCTACACTGTGTGTTGATCAACTTTTCAACAACTTTGTCCGGTATCCTGAAAAAAGAAAGAAAATATATAGGAAGCGCTGTGAGGACTGAATTGATCAAGGTGACTCTCCCTCCAAAGGAAACATGTTTTTGTTTCCATCTCGCTAGTCTTGCCTCACACTTCCTAATGATAGGATCCCAGGTCACACTATGTCTTTGGTTTGCCCCAATTGGTATACCGAGATATGAAAATGGCATGGACAACGTACTACAATTTAGAAAATCCGCAGCTACCCTCCTCCAATGGTCAGATTTGCAAATTGCCCCAAATTGGCTCTTTGCAAAATTGATTTTAAGCCCTGATGTCATCTCAAAGCATCTAAGGATGATTTTTATGACCTTCACGTTCTGCGTCATAGCCTCCCCAAAAAAGATGGTATCATCAGCATACTGTAGTATACTTACTGGCTCCTTATTCTTCCCCACTAGAAAGCTGTTGAAGAGCTTTTTGTCCACTGCTTCCCTCATCAAACCTGTTAATCCTTCTGCAGCTATGTTGAACAGCAAGGGGGCAAGGGGATCCCCTTGCCTAAGGCCTCTTTGGGGAGTGAATTCCTTAGTAGGGCTACCATTTACCAGGATGGAAACCGAAGCTGAGGTGAGGCAACCCATTATCCACTGTATCCATTTAGGACAGAATCCCAGCCGGCCCATCATGTAGGATAGAAACTTCCATGACACAAAGTCGTATGCTTTTTCATAATCAACTTTAAATACTAAGCATGATTTTTGGCTCCTTTTTGCCTCCTCCACTACCTCATTGGCTATCAGTACACTATGCAATACGTGTTTGCCCTTGATGAATGCAGATTGTCTCTCGCCTATGATGTCCGGCATGACCATCTTCAATCTGTTGACAAATGTCTTGGCCACAATCTTATATATACAACCAATTAATGAGATAGGTCTAAACTCATTAATTGATTGTGGGTCTTTCACTTTGGGTAATAGAGCAATAAACGAAGCATTACCGCCCTTTGGGAATGAGCCATTGACATGAAATTCATCCAGAAACCTTAGTATATCAGGTTTGAGTACCTCCCAAAAGTGTATGATAAACTTGAAGTTTAAGCCGTCCGGTCCTGGGCTTTTATCACAACCACATTCCCAAACAACTAGCTGTATTTCATCCTCCTGAAAAGCTCTCACCAATGAGTCATTTTGCTGCATGCTGATACCCCTGAATCTGATTCCTATCAACTCAGGTCTGATGGGGTCAGGTTCACTAAATCTGGCCAGAAATAGATTACGAATTTCTTCTTTCACTTTGATTGGGTCATCCACCCATAGTCCCTCAATAAACACACCATTGACTGCGTTACGCCTGTAATTTGAATTCATAAGTATATGAAAATATCTTGAGTTACAATCCCCCTCTCTAATCCATTTGCATCTTGCCTTTTGTCTCAACAAGGACTCATGTGCTTGTGCTGTTGTCCATAGATCCTCCTGCAACTTTTTGTGGGTTGCCAATTGAAGAGGAGTTAGTTGTCTGTCGTTGTTACCAATCTCCAGCTTATTAAGTTCAGACTCCAGCTGTTGTACCCTCTTGGAAGTGTTTCCAAATTGCTATTTGTTCCACTGCTTCATTCTCTCCCTAAGTCTCTTAATTTTTTCTTTCAGGGAGTAACCCCCCCACCCCCTGACATGTGTGTTAGTCCAAATGTCTTTAACTAGATTTTCGAATGTTTTATTTTTCAGCCAGCAGTCTAGGACCCTAAAGGGTTTGGGTCCCCAGTCGACATTTGTAGATCTAAGCATGATAGGGCAATGGTCTGAGAAGTTTCTGTTCAAGGTGAACTGAGTGCTTCCAGACCATTTAGATATCCATGAATCTGACACGAAGAATCTATCCAACTTGCTCTTTGTAGTCCCATTTGGTCTATACCATGTAAATCTTCTCCCCACACCCTGTACTTCTTCCACATCTATATCCATTATCCAGTTATTGAACTCGGTGATCGAATTACTATCTGCCTCCCTTTGAGTGACACCTACCCTTTCAAATGAGTCTCGAATGCAGTTAAAATCTCCAAGGATACACCAAGTTCCACCTGGATCGTGATTTTTGAGGTGCTTGATATCTTCCCAAAGAGTGTGCTTGCTGGGGGCGTCGCAAGGAGCATATACATTCACTATGTATACTCGCTGCATGTCTCGGGTCCAGACTCCCTGCAAGAATATGAAACCCCTTCCAGTTGCTCTCCTTTCAACCCTGAAAGCTTGGTCATTCCAAATACAAACCAGGCCACCTGCTGTATTTAACGCAGGTTGTGATTCCCAGCTCAAGTCAGAATCTCCCCAAAGCGCCTGACACATGGTTTTATCAATATGCTCCTTCTTGGTCTCCTGTAAACACAACAAATCAATATGGTGATGTTTTACTAGTTTTCTGATTGCAGACCACTTCACCCCGTCTTAACCCACGAATATTATAAGACAAAATATTCATGGGATATTGCTTCTATTTCCCATTTTTTCTGCTTCTTGTTTATCTCTAATCTCCATTTCTGCAATCTTGTCAATGATTCTTGTTTGGTCTTTCCTACAGGACATCCCCAATTGTTTTGCCATTTCCCATTGGGCTATGGCATCTGCATGCAGGTTTGTGGAAGCTTCCTCCTCAATTTGGATTGTCCTCCCCTGTTGAGGTTGTGTGTCGGGATCTTTTGAATCTTGCTCGATGGATCCACCTGTATGGGCTGCTGGAATGGTGATACCTGTTTCTGTCTCCGATGCCATCCATGTTTGCCCATGAGCTGCATTGCACTCCTCAATGCATGACTCATTCCTTGTAAGCAGGGCCCATTTCTTTGTGTACCCTTTTTTCCTTGAGTAAACTTGAAAGGCGCTAGTAGGCTTTTTTTTCTGGTCGTGTTGCTGGCCCTTTTGCTGGTCCTCAGGAGTTGTGGGACTAATAAGGTCCATAGTATTATTAGGCCCAAATAAGTTCACGTTAGTGTCACGTGAGTGTTTGAAATTATGTTTCAGTGGCCCGTTATTTTGCTTACTACAACTTTCCCCCTTTTGCCCTTGGTCAAGAATACATGTCCCCAATTGTTGAATATCATCCACGCTAGCCAATTCCATGCTGGGAGTAGCTTTCCTTTTTGGCGAAACCGTAGCTACTGCCCCTGCAGGATGACTTTCCACTTCACCGTAACATGCAGCTGCTATTATCGGATGGCATTCTTCGAGGTATGTTTCCTTTCCCTTCTTGGCTCCTGGTTGTTTCAGTACTGTGCTAGGGCAGCGTGCCCTTTCCCCGCGGTCTTTGCCCAGTGGATTGTCATTGACATTTTGACCGTTGGGTATATCCACGGTCCATCGGGGAGTGAGATCGTCCTTCCCTTTTGCAGTGGTAAGTCGCGGCAAGGTGACACTGAGCCTTGACTGGCGAGTGTCGGAAAGGATTTCTTCAGAGGATCCCCAAAAACTCTGACGGTGTCGTGCACATGACGGATCTACACTCCAGTTCTCTTCGACAATATGAACTTTGTGGATATCACCGTCGATATGGACCGTTACCGAGTGCTTTATCGTCGGTGTCCACGGTGTTCTGACAAGGACCCGTGCTCTATCAAGCCGTTGCATCTCTTCGAAGTCATCAACTTCCACCAAATCACCCACTGTTGCCACGATGTTGCGCATATGCTCGATGCTCCACGCGACTAATGGAATGCCCCAGCATTGCATCCAGACCAATTTGTTGCCTGGTTTGATCTCCAGGTTCCATTTCTCCATCGAGTAGAACGCGGATGTTCCGTGGCTGATTTCTTCCTTGATCAGTTCATGTGCTCTTGTGTCTGAAAGTCCGATAAGGAGGACCATGTCGTCTCCTAGATACTTGGGCGATACCTCTGAGCCTAGAATCCATGAAAGTTCATCGTTCACTCGTTCGAAAACTTGTTGTCTCTTCAGTCTCCCTACCCAAGTATTTGTGTAGCGTTTCTTCATCCCCTCCGGGATCTCGAGTGTGACAGATAAATGTGAAGCCCCGTACGGCACCAAGGTTGGAGGCGTGAATCATCGTCGTCCTATGTTCTCTGTGTGTGAGGCCACTGCCACGGCATATGACCTCTTCATATTTGGAGCTTCCTTCGCTCTGCCCTTTTGATTTTCATCCACCTTCTGCCTCCCTTGCTTGGTTGTTTTTGGTTCTTGTCTCTCCTTTCCTCTCCCATACTTTGGGATGTTCACATGCAACTTGAGGCCCCCTACGATAATATTATCTAACTTCCTTTCCATATATCTCACGTCAAAAACTCCTTTGAATCTCACAAACCCGTACCTCCTTCCTTCTTTATTTCTCAGTTTAGGGATGAAAATCTCCCTCACGTCCCCCATTTGTTTGAACTGCCACCATAGCTCCTTCTCTGTTGCATTGTCGGGGAACCTAGTAAAATAAAATGAGGTAATATTGGCTCGGTCTCGCCAGTTTGTGTGATGGTGATTACGCTGCGGTCCAGGCCTATCTCCGCCATAGTGTTCTCTGGGGTCCGCTGTCATACATGGGTCTACTCTCGCTCTCCTTCTCTTTCTGTTCCTCACAATGGTCCACTCTCTGTCTCTCTCTCTCTGGCTGTATCTCTCTCTCTCCCTCTCTCTCTAACGACCTGTGCATCAGCCACTATATTCTCCTTTCCTGGTCTATACTGAATATCAAAATCATAACCAATCAATTTAGTAGCCCACTTGAACTATTCTTCACCAGTGTTGTCAAATGACAGCCATGGCGGAAAGATGTGGCGGTTTTTTGAAAAAATGCCAACGAATAACTGTGGCGTGGTGGGTTGCGAATGGTGGCGCCATGGCGGTTAGGACAGCATGGCAGAAATAACAAGTTTTTTTGGTTTTATTTCCGCGATAGGAATTGGGCTGACCCAACCCAACCCTACCCGGTAATTTATTCAAAAGTGCAGCCCTCCCCTCCCACGCAGCTTGAATCAGAACGCAGCCCTCCCACTAAAAGCGCAACCCCTGCACCCAGCCATGACCCCCCGCACCCAGCCGCACGCAGAACGCAGCCAACAACGCCAACCCCAGCAGCAACGAGCATAGGGCACACGACCTCACGGCGGCGATGAGCACCGACACAAATGGCGGTGACGAGCACCTGCATGAACGACGGCAAACATCGCGGCTTTTGCGTTTTCCAGTGGTGCGCACTACCTTTTATTTTTTTGTTTAATTTTGTTTTTTCTGTTTGACACCCCTTTTTATGTCTGCAACTTTTTTTTCGTTTTGCTATTTGACACCCTCTTTTACTTTTGACAGTCCCATTTTTATTTTTATTTTCTATTTGACACCACATTTTTTTCTGTTCAATCCTCTTTTAAATGGTTGAACCATCGTCCGATGTTGCTACTGCAAGTGCAACAAGAAAAAATAAGACAAACCCAGGCTGGAAATATTGTCATCCACTGGTGGAAGGAGATACAAACACAATCGTTTGTAATTTCTGTGAAAAAATCACAAAGGGAGGAATAACCAGAGTCAAACAATACTTGATTAGGAAGTCGGGTAACATTGCAGCTTGAAAGAAAACTCCACCAAATGTAGTCGAAGAGTTGAAGGAATATATGACTATCAAAAAAAGTGGGACCACTTACAGTACTTCTGACAGTGGTAATATGACAAATATAAGAGATTTTGAATTTGGTGAACCAATTGGATGTGATGGAAGTGAAGATGATGAGTTTGCGGACTCTTGTAATGCTACTGCAAGTGCAAAGACAAAGTGTGGGACTAAAAAAGGACCAATGGAGAAATTTTGTAAGAATCCAGAAAATGCAATCAATCAGAGAAAAACGGACATGTTGAGGCAAATGAACATAAGAGAGTCAATGGATAAAAATGAAGTATTGAAGGTGCATCAACTTATTGCTCGATTTTGGTACCAAGCAAGTTTGTCATTCAACCTTATTAAATTGAAAAGCTTTGAGAATATGGTTGCAACCATTAGTCAATATGGGCCACATTTGCCCATTCCCAGCTATCATGACATCAGAGTTCCACTCCTGAAGAAGGAAGTTGAATATACTGAAAATTTGATGAAAGGCCATAGGGAGCAATGGGTCAAGTATGGTTGTACTATTATATCTGACGCATGAACTGATCGGAAACAAAGATGCATCATTAATTTTTTGATTAACTCTCAAGCTGGTACCATGTTTTTGAAGTCTGTTGATGACTCTGATTTTGTAAGGATAGGTGAAAAGCTTTTTGAGTTGCTTGATGCCATTGTGGAGGAAGTTGGAGAAGAGAATGTTGTTCAAGTTGTAACCGATAATGGGAGCAACTATGTTTTAGCGGGTAAGTTGTTGGAGGAGAAAAGGAAACATATTTATGGGACTCCTTGTGCCGCTCATTGTATTGATTTGATGCTTGAAGATATTGGGAAGCTTCCCTTGATAAGGAAGACATTTGGAAGGGCAATTAATCTAGTTGGGTTTATCTATGCCCATTCTAGTACCTTAAGTTTGTTGAGAAATTTTACAAACAAGAGGGAATAGGTGAGACATGCTATTACTAGATTTGTCACTTCTTATCTAACCTTGGAAAGGCTACACAAAGAGAAAGCCAATATTAGAAAGATGTTTACTTCTGATGAATTGACCTTAAACAAGCTATCTAAGGAGCCTAAGGGAAATGAAGCTACAAAGGTAGTGTTAAAGCCTTCTTTTGGAATAGTGTGGTTTACACTCTTAAAGTCATGGCTCCACTTGTGAAAGTGTTTCGTCTTGTGGATGGTGAAAGGAAACCAGCCATGGGCTATATTTATGAAGCAATGGACAAGACAAAAGAAACAATTATCAAGTCTTTCAACAACAATGAAAGCAAGTACAAAGATGTGTTTGCAATCATTGATAAAAGATGGAATTGTCAGCTTCATAGGCCATTGCATGCAGTTGCCCACTTCTTAAATCCAAAGTTCTTTTATGAAAACACTGATTTGGAGTTTGATTTTAAGGTCACCAATGGTTTGTTTGATTGCATTAAGAAGTTGATTCCACAATTTGATGTGCAACAGAAAATTCTAGCCAAGTTGCATCTTTACAAGATTAGTGTTGAACACTTTGGTTCTGACTTTGCAATGGCTCAAAGGAAAACTCATTCTCCTAGTAAGAAACTTTTACCATATGACAAATACAAATACTATACCATTTTTTTATGTATTAATGTTATAATTCAGAATTCTAAGTTATGCTCTTGGTTGGTAATTGGTATTGCAGCATATTGGTGGCGAATGTTTGGGTCACAAACTCTAAATTTGCAGAAGCTAGCTATTAAAATTTAGAGTTTGACTTGCAGTGCTTCAGGATGTGAAAGAAATTGGAGTGTGTTTGAGCAAGTAATTGTGACAAAACTCTAACTATACTTTTAATTTTATTTAATTTTGATGGTCAAGTTTTATTTGGAGTATATTTGAGATTGAAATCAACATTTATTTGTTATGTTGTAGATTCATTCCAAAAAAAGAAATAGGCTTGAGCACAAGAGGTTGCATGATTTGGTGTTTGTCAAATACAACCAACAATTGAAGCAAAGATATAATGCAAGAGATGAAATTGATCCAATTTCTCTTAATGATATTGATGTGTGCAATGAATGGCTCGTGGGAGAGATGGATGAAGATGATGATAATGATGCTGGAAATGATTTGGTATTTGAAGATGATGATGCTCTAAATTGGACAACTGTGTATCAGGCTTCGGGGGTTGGAGAGCCTCAACCTTCACTTAGCACTTTGCATTATGTTTTTATCCTTTTCTTATTTTGAACTCTTTAATGAGTTTATTTGGTGTTGATACTTGGTTATTGTATGAACTCATGAAACTTTTTTAACTTTTTTAGTTTATTTGAATGCAATCCATTGTTTTTTTTCAATTTCAATGAGTTTATTTGGTGTTGGTACTTGGTTATTTATAATTATATATATGTATATTTTTTTTTTGTCCGCCATGACATCCGTCATTTTCCGCTACACCATCCGCCATATTTTTATGGTGGATTTTTGGCTTTCCACCATGAACCGCCGTCCACCATTAACAACATTGTTCTTCACTCATAAGCCTCTGCTCATTTAAGAACTTCAAACTCCTTTGATCAGTCCTAATTAAAAATTTCTTACCTAGCAAATAATGCCTCCAATTTTTCATAGCTAACACCACTACCATCAATTCCCTCTCATATACTGACTTGAGTTGAGCCCTGTCTAATAGAGCCTTGCTCCAAAAAGATAAAAATTTCTCTTCTTGCAATAAAACTACCCCAAGTCCAGTTCCTGATGCATCAGTTTCCAAGATAAAACTTATAGAAAAATTTGGTAGTGCCAAAATAGGAAGCCTCCTCATTGCTGCCTTAAGCTCTTCAAAGGCATGAGTAGCTTCTTCCCTCCAATGAAATGCATCCTTCTTGAGCAGTGCATTCAAGGGTTGTGCAAATTTTCCATAATCCTTCACAAATCTCCTGTAATACCCTATTAACCCCAGGAATCCTCTTAATCCCTTAGCATCCTTAGGCCTAGGCCACTCAGCCATTATTGCCAATTTACTAGGGTCAGCTTCCACACCTTTTCCTAAAATGATATGCCCCAAATATTCCAATGAATTCTGACCAAAGTTGCATTTTTTCTTGTGCACTTTCAGTTCATGTTGCTGCAAAACTTGTAAGATTGCCTTCAAAAGCTTGCGGTAGTCCTCAAGGCTACTACTATATACAAGTATATCATCAAAAAATACTAATGCAAACTACCTTAATAAGGGTCGAAGCACCTCATTCATAAGTGCCTAAAAGGTGGATGGTAAATTAGTCAACCCAAAAGGCATGACCAAGAATTCATAATGAACCTCATGGGTTCTGAAAGTTGTTTTTTGGATATCTTCTTTCTTCATTCGAATCTGATGATATCCAGAACACAATTCTAGCTTGGAAAACCAATTAGCCCCCCCAATTTCATCCAATAATTCCTTTATAATTGGGATAGGGAACTTATCTGGCACAGTAATTTTGTTAAGTACTCTAGTCTAAACAGAATCTCCAACTCACATATTTTTTCTTAACTAAAATAATTGGACTAGCATATGGACTAGTACTAGTTCTAATAATTCCAACAGTTAGCATATCTCTTACCATCTTTTTAATTTCATCCTTTTAATAATGTGGGTATTTGTAGGACCTTAAGTTGGGAATCCTTGTTCCCTCCTGGATAGTGATAGCGTGATCTCTTTCCCAATGTGGTGGTAGCCCTTGAGGTTCCTAATGTCAACAGATGTACCACTAGGTCAGAAACTGCTTCCACACGCTTCTCTCCTTCCACCCTTTTTAATTCCATCATAAACCCTTGGTCAAACTCCAAAATGGTCCCCTTGATCATTTTCAAGCTAATGGAAGCTTTTATCAACTCTGGTTCAGCTCTCAATAAGACTTTTTTGTTCTGCACTGGCACTATTAATGTCAATTTCTCAAAATTGGCCTCAATCATTCCATTCCTAACACCAAATCCACACCACCCAATTCAAACAAGTAACAATTATGTGTGAACTTTAAATCTTGCAATTCAATAGGCAAGGATCTACACACTCCTTGACACCTAACCTTTTGTCCATCTCCTACTTCTACAAAATATGGGCTTGTAGGGGTTACCTCCAAGCTTAGCTCCTTAACTAACTTCAGCTATATGAAATTATGAGTGGCTCCACAATCAATTAGCACAATCACCCTTTTATTCCTAATTTTTCCCCACAATTTAAGAGATTTTCGGGTGGTAAAGCCTTCAATACTATGCATGGATAATTGGTGAAACTCCCCATCTCTTCTTCCTTATCCTCCCATTGTTGGCTCTTAGGATTTGCTTCATCCTCTTCTTCCATAATCATCAATTTAAACAGTCTATTTTTGCACACGTGTAGGATTATACTTCTCCTTGCATGTCAAACACTCTCATTTCCTCATCTTTTCATTTACCTCCACAGGAGACGAATTGTGGAACGTCCTTCAACCTTTCCAACCACTTGTCCCTATTTTTGCACCATTTTGAAGGTCGGTCACCTTATTGTTTGCAGGCTGCCAATCCCATTACCCACTTCTGCCCCAAAAGAACATTTTTCTGCAAATTACTCGCTCTACCATTATCCACGGGTAACTTCCCTGAAATTCTGTTCTTATCCTCCACTCTTTGAGTCTTAACCATGGCTTCCATCAAGTTCTTTGGTTCATGAAGCCTCACCTCAGTGCTAATCTCTTCCTTTAACCCCTTGAGGAACACTTCCACCAGAAATGGCTCCTCCAACCCTTTCACCATTCCAACGCACTTCTCAAATTGACCTATGAATCCCTGCACTGTCTCTTCTTGTTGCAGTGCCAGCAGCGCTTGAAAAGGATTTCCCAAGCTCGAAACGTGAAACCTTTGGATGACAGCAATCTTGAACCCATCCCAAGAATGATTTGGATTTCCAAGATTTTTACCATTGGAACCAACCCAAAGCTTCCCCATCCATCACGACCATTACCACCTCCAGCTTGTCCTCTTCCCTAACCATGCGTAACCGGAAATATTGCTTGATCTTTCTCAACCAGCCCATAGGATCCTCACTGTCGAATATGGGCAATTCCAAATTCCTCCACCGATTGCCATCGTGCACAACCGTAATATCATCTCCTCCGGTTGCGTCAATTACATGCACATTCGTCGCAGGAGATTTTTTCTCGCATGCCACCACCAACCTTTGGATCAGCCCTTTGATGAGCTCAATCGTGATTCTCCTCTATCGCTTTCTCCAAAGCTTCTATGCGCATCTCCATTCTTGCGTTCACCTTCGTCACCATTAATGATTCTTCGCTCCAAGATCGAAGCTCTAATACCAATTGATAGAACTGGACCAGAACATGGTAAAAAACCTTTTGTTCGAATTAAAATGCTACAATACAAGAGTTACACACTCCGATGAATTTGAGGTCTCATCACCCTCCTACAATCTCCAATTTTCTGTCTACCCTCTAACTAACCCCTCCCAATGCTATTTATAGCCTCTTAACTAACTAACAATTTTTTTTCAGCAAAAATAATGACTATATTAATTGAGTACCAGAGGTACTAGGAAATACAATATATAGCTCAGAATTGGTCCCGAGACAATGTTTTTTTTGGTCAGCGTCCCGAGACAATGTACATGATTCACTGAACCCATAGCTGACTAATAATTAGGATTACTACATATATTTTCACTAGTATGCTATCCTGCCCTGTTAGAGAACCCTTCTCTGATATTGGAAGACCACTGGTTGTAGTGGGTACTAAAATCCTTCTCCAAGTGTGTGAGCCACGTCCATAATAAGAAAACTGCATCGTCTAGTAGCTAGTTATCCATAATAACAATTGAGACAAATGTCACCATAGAAACTATCTTGTCCTATGTATCCTTATAGGTTAAAGCTACAGTATATAATCCACAACTATAGAGTCAAGACTTCTATTGATAGGGGCCGGGCTACTGCTTTTTGTGACATTCTAACATGGGTTGGGGGGAAATATGTATTTTTTGTAACATGTTCTTAGGGGAAGAAATATATTCTGATAGGTAATGAAAAGATATTTTGTAACTATGGCTTTTTGTTACAATCACAAACACTGCTCTTGCAAATTGTGATCACCATCCATTATCTTTACAAACATATTGGATTTAAAGTATATGGTTTTTTTAATCCATGTGATGTACCATGTTCAAAAATTTTAAAACTCATGTTCTTGTATCCATGTGATTTCAAGTATTTGTGCTTTATAGGTTGCCACTATTTATTAGACTGTTTATTCCAAATGGAGCCAAATGACATTTATTGCATCCAAAACCTGCATTTTTCTACCCTGTTCCCTCAATTACAGGTTATAGGATGTAGCTATTCTACTAGAGCGATAACATTTGATTCCATTTTCTTTCCAAACAATGAAATAGAAACATTAATCCATTTCATCATAAAATATCCAAACACAGGTATTATAATGTTATTCCATTGCATTCCACCAATCATTAGATATCCAAACATAGCCTAACAATTCAAAAGAAATCATCACAATGTTGTTTTACGTTTATTGTGCTTTCCATAAGCTACACCTATATCATGCTTTCGGGTTAAAGAAACAAGGAAACCTCCAACTAACTGTCAGTTAAAAATATATAATGTGCTGCAGTCTATTGTCTAAAAATGATGAAACAAAAGTAAATATTTTCAAGCAGATAATATGTCCAAAATATCATACAGGCCATTAGTTATACAATGCACCGAACATTGCCCAACTTTCAACTTTCATCCCCGTAGCTTCTATTCAATTTTAAGCTCTGTCCCCAAATTTTCATTCAGTCAACTTCAATCACTACTAGTTTACTGCCAATTTTTTTGTTTATTTTCATTCCTGTAATCGGTGGCATCACTAGAGAAAACCTATTTTTCCTAGTCCCATAAACAATTTCCTACACCAAATAAATAACTATCACCCATATCAGCAGTTAAAGCATAATGACAAAGAACAAAGAGGGAGCACAAAAACAGACAGTAAATTGAGTATCAAATTTATTCAATAAATCATTTAGAAACCTCAAGAAAAAACACAAAAATTTGAGAAACAAAAATTGAATTTGGTGAATGACATTCAATACAATACAACATTCAACCAGATCAACAGCACATTAGAATGTATTTTATTCAATATATCACACCCATAATCTTCACAATCATTACAATATAATGTATTTTTATACATTTATTTTATCATAATTTGAATGTCTGAATTGAGTAACTTACTTCTTTGTTACTAGGGTCTAAGGCATTGAGCATTTCTGCAAGAACATCCATGATGCCCCGTGCATTCTGAATTTCAGTCAAACTATAAAAGAAAGATCAATTAGATATTAGAACATAATACTGCATAACTATATATGGCAATCTGTACCAAAACTTAACTCTCATTATCATCGTCATAATACCAATACTAGTACATACTACATGTAGCGTGCTCATTCCACCATGCTCATTACACCAAGGGAACGAAATTTAAATCCATGGAAATTCATACAGCTTATTTAATAACAGTTAAAAAGGCACCGATGAATAAAGAAACAATCTAAGATCAAAACTTGATTCCTAATTTAAGCTATATCTTTCCTATTTCTTTTACTTTGCTTGATTCCATAAGGAGAAAGATTACATAACGGCCATTAAAATGTACATGGCTAGGCCAGTCACAAAAAAGAACATGGCTTCAAATGTGATAATCTGAACGGCAAAGAAACTCTCTCATTGTTATAGATATGGTAATGTACTTATGATACTTATGACTATGCACAACACTGTATAACATTATGTCACAAACATAATTAAACTTATGAATCAATAAGAATTATGTCAACCTCCTTTTATATAAAAAGAAAAGGCATTTGATCCATACTTAAGCGTTGGAAACTCGGACTCTGCAGAGGACTGAGCTGTGTCCTGGTGAGCATCTGAGTCGTGTATATTTTGAGGGTATGATGCCAATGGCTGTGTTTGTGGAGGTGTGAAAACAGGTGCAGATTGTTCAGACCTCTGAGGGAATACTGCCCCAGCACGCTGAAATAAACAAATACTTTATATAATAAACTATACAGTTCTAAAAGGTTTGTGTAAATATTTGAAGTGTAACAATTCACACTCAAATGCCAAAACCTATATAGCAATCAGATAAGAACATCGCATCCAAACAAAATGCTAGATTATGATTACTCTAATGAACAGCTTTCCTTCATTTTCACAATTGCAAGAGGAAAACTTGGCAACAAAATCTCTCTGTCTAAAAATTTATAGTTAACATTACCAACAGTTCCTGGTAAGCAGCATAATATTGTGGATATCTTGCCCTCGGGCCTCCAAAAGCTTCTTGCCAAGTATCTATAAGAATCAGTATCTTCTCTTTGACATGAAAATCAGGCTACAATTGGTATGACAAATGACATCAACATATATATATGAAGAAAACAGAGACATTAGAAAACTGAAAAAATATTCAAGAAACTATGTATACCTTTTTCTTTACTATTTTCACCATCTCATGAAGCACATCTCTTTCTGCAACATGCATGTGAACAATATCTCCGCAGTTCTTTATGATTGTCTCCAACAACTTTAATACAGCGGACCAATAGAAAACCAAATGAATTTTTCAAATCATCAAATGATCTGGACAAGTCAATTATACACTAGAAACAATGCATCCTAGCTGAACAAGCATCATTTGGAAAGGCACCCAAGGTACTCTCAAAAATTAGTTTGTATTTAATGCCAGCATAGTTAAAAGACTTTCAATTTGAACACAAAAAATGTAATGACAGACTTCTAATGATGCCCGTTACAATACAAAAAAAGGAATGGCTGACAATATGAAACTTTAAGACTGAATGGACAGATTAGAGAGGTAATATATGGAGTATTGGAGTAGTATAGTAAAGGGTTCAATCCATGGTTTGGGGTATTGGAATGGAACAGCATTGTTTAGGGGATTAGAATGGAACACTTCTCCCATCTTTATTTTTATATGATTATATACAATTTCAAGCCTGAACACTACAACCCTTCTTACAAACACCACAGAAAAAGAAATATGGAAAAAAAAAAAGCTTAATGTGATTTGATTACTGAAAGTGACTTTTAATTTCAACTCAAGGAACAAGTAGCAACATCCCCTCTATATATTATGCCAAGGTTTTGATTTGAACCCTATACAGTCTGTGTGGAGGTTGCTAAGAGCAGTAAGACACTAGTATGGTGATAGTCTCATGCTTGAAAAAATGAAAATTCAGAGAAACCCCCTCCAATTCTATGTTTTCAGCAAAACTAGAAATTAAACTCATATTTCCACTCTATTAATTAACATTGTAACTTTGAATCAATAGAGAGGAACCCCCTTCCAAAACTTCCAATAATGAGTTGTATACATAATCCTTTCTACTCCACAACATTCCACCACTCCATTAAGAGCCATTCAACTCCATCCTTTTCTTTATTGCAAACATAGTCTCAATTGCTTGCAAGTCAAATCAGACAAAATAATTCAACCATTTAGAGCCTATTAATTGTAATGGAAATTACTATTTCAAATGTTTCAGATAATGAAATCCACAAACACCAGATCACATCCTATTGTAAAATACTCCAATCAACCGCTCATTTAGAGGGAAAACACTAATTGGTAGAAAAGTAGTTTTCATAATTGCACGAAGTGGTATAGAACAGCAAGACACTTAAATCCAAAGAACCAGACAAACATTAAGTTTCCTTCTCGTATTTATCAATCAACCTTGAAAATTTAAATCCAAAGAACCAGACAAACATTAAATTTCCTTCTCATCTAACAAAATTTCTTTTATCTGATGAGATTTCGATGGAGTGGAATTCTCATATTTTCAAAGGCATCTATTTTACCTTAAGCTTGAGAAGGAACAGAATTATTTTTGTATCCACTCTCAGCTCTGTAGTTTAAACCAAATATCCATTCCAAACAAGCACAAAGAATAAAAAATCATTGTAATTATTAGGTCTGTTGTTTTTGAGGATATCCTCTCCCTAGTTGGATTGTCCTTTTCTATCTAACAAGCTTACTATTTTATCTGAAAATAAAAGCACTTCTTGGTATTTTACTATTTAGTATTTACTATATTATACAACGGAAAGAAAAGCATCTTAAAATTATTCATAAAACTTACTACAATAAACATCATCATCATTCAACAAAAACATTCAAAAATGAACGAGTCAACAATGTGAAGTTTGGGAGGCCAAAATGAAATTTGAAAAATGCAATTACAGCAAACATGCTTAAATCCAAAAGAATCTAGAACAATACTGACATCAGAGTTTAAAGAGAAAAAAGGTTGTATCGCAAGACTATTTTGCTTACAGTTAGTGCAAGAAGTTGGACTTTTGAATTTTTACTTCCAATCCGCTTCTTTATGCCTTTAACAACATCCTTTGCTTGCCTGATAATCATAACCAAACAGAGTTCTGAATATTTGGAAGTATAAACAAAGAGAAAAATTCAAACATTATACATCAAATACTCTAATTCCACTTAAACACTTATATGAAAAAGAACTATCCGGTGTAAAACTGTATAAACACAAGCTTGTAGAAATGCCAAAGATATATATGTTCAGACACTCCTCCCTGTTCTCCCCCAAACCAAACATTCAAATCACTCAGAATAAACTTCAAACATTCCAATTCCAATATACAAGGTCAAAGTTTTGAAATTTTAAAAAATACAAAATAAAAAAGAAGTGTAAATTTTGAAACAAAAAGAGTTAATAAAAAATCAGATTCCTGAAAGTGATAATTTATGTTGCTTTGATCCCTAAAAATGTACCGTTAGTCCCCAAAAGTGTCAACTTGTTAACAAGTTCAGACTACCATTTGTGAACTAGCAAACAATTTCATCCCTAGAATGACGACTAATAATTTGTATAAATGAAAGCTTTCATAAACCAAAGCAACACAAGATGCCACTTTCTGAACCAAATTTTGTAGTATCAACTAAAATCATAACAGAGCAGGCAAAAATATCACTGAAAGGCTTATAGTTTATATAACTCCACATAGAATATAACAAGCAAATTAGATGCCACCTAGCATATACGCACACGTCGGAATCACACACAATCTAGGAGAACCCACAGTAGCCATCAACCATCACTGATTGAACAATTCAAAAGGTTTCGGAAAAAAAAAAAAAAAAAAAACAAAAACTCTATACAACAAGAACACTATCACCCAAACCAATTTTTGAAACACGCACGTATCATAAGGTAAACGGTTACAATTACTACGCACATAAACCAAATCACTCAGAAAATTTCCTGTTCCATTCCAACCTACAACAGCTCATGCATCGATCGGAATCCATTCACACCACCAAAACATGCGCAATTTCAACCTTAAATTTTCGGTTGGCCAAAAGAGCAAAAAATGATCAAAAACAAACAAAAAAGATTATTCGCGTTTGGCGGATTAGAAAAAACGGTGCGTTTCGGAGGAAAGAGTGCGAGAAGGAAAACGCACCCAGGGTCGTGATTGAGCATGTCGCAGATCTCGATGTTCATGGCCCAATCGGGCCCTATGAGCATGTCGCTCGTAGCGCGTTCCACCATGGAATTCACCATTTCCTGTCACCGCTGCGATTCGAAACTTGGCGAGATCGGCGATTCTCCGATGACCATAAACCGACCAACGGTGCGATCGGAGAACGATTCTGACACCGCACGCTCTTGTTTCTCTATTCAAAGAAACGAAGATTGAAGCGAGTTTGATGGATTCTGTTGCAGACGGAAAGGTTTGGAATGGGGTTAGAATGGGAAGTTTGAAGTTTGAATAGAGGAAAGAGGAATATAAGCATTGGGCTTATGAGAAGGTGCCACGTGTCCATGAAGGTGCGATTGCCCCCTGATGCTATTTCTTTTGCGACCACTTTTGAATCAACATTCTGCACTAGCTGTTGCGAGGTGCACCCAACAATTCAATGAACTATCAAAAATGTCCTTCATTTAAAAAACAAAAGTTAATAAATTAAAAAAAAAAAACTTTTCTTCTTCTGCGCTTCTTCTTCGTCTGTGCACCCAGCATTCGTCTTCTCCCTCCCTTCGTGTTCTTCATTGGTGTTCTTCCTCCTCCGCGCAAGCTTTCTCCATTTTGGTTCCCTTGTTCTCCTCCACGGGCCCTTGTTCTCGCCGACACAAGCTTTCGTTCTCCATTTTGGTTCCCTCCCTTCGTCTTCTTCATTTCAATTCTGTGAGCGTTTCTTCCACCATCCAGGTTAGTGATCTAACCCCATTGGCTTTGGTTCTCTATTTGAATCGCGTAAATGGCCTTAGGATAGACGACGTTGTTGTTGTTTGGTGCTTGAGGTTGAAGACGAAGGTTCTTCCGCGAGAAGAACCTTCTTCCGCGTGTGTGAAAGTGGATGAAAATGTAGCCTGCGGAAGAAGGTGTTCTTCCGTAGGAGCCCGCGAAAGAACACCTTCTTCCGCAGGCTTTCAATCCTTCTCGCGGAAGAACCTGCCAAACTTCTTCCACAGGCTACATTTTGCTGTATATTGGTTTTTTTCTTGAAAATTATGTCTGAACCACCAATTTATTGATATTATTAGTTAGTTTTTTTATGTATTAGCTGTTACAAAGTGTATATGGTATTTAAGTTACACAAACTCCCTAATTTTGTGTTTTTTAGTTGCTATTAAAAATTGCATTTAGGATGTAAATTGAAAATATATTTGGTGTGATTGATATATGCATTGGGATGTCTAAATTGAATTGTTATTTGCTGTCATTTGGTTAGGATGTCTAAATGATTGTATACACTGCATAAATTATGTGAATTGTTATGTGGAACACAACATGAAAGAGCAAAATTAAATTGGTTATCCAATTCCTTTTCACAGGAAATATGACACTATGGTGAGGAACCTTAGCTACAATTTAAAAGAACATGTTGTGCTATGCCTGTTATTGGA
Source organism: Glycine max (assembly GCF_000004515.6). Lineage (NCBI taxonomy): Eukaryota > Viridiplantae > Streptophyta > Magnoliopsida > Fabales > Fabaceae > Glycine > Glycine max. Next base: position 24,957,686 of record NC_038250.2, read on the forward strand.
CAGAGATCGAGCATGAGACGAGTCTAGCTAGTAGCATCATGTGTTAGTAGAAGATAATATTGTAAAATACAACATAAATAGCTAGTTAACAAATTGAACACCAAATCTTGGAGCACCTTGATCCCTCTAATTTGATGTGTTGAGAATTTTGAATACAAAATGATGTGTTGAGAATTTTGAATACAAAATGATGCACTTGGTGATTACAAATCCAAGCACCCACATTTGTATTAGTTACACGTATTTGTATTAGTTACAAATCCAAGCCATTCCAAACACACGGTAAGATATGCACTCTAAATGGTATGAAAAAGTTTAGTAGGAATTTCTTTACAAAGCATATACCTTGACATAATTAGCTTAATTATAATTTAAAAAATAAAAATAAGGCTAGAAATTGGCAGGAATTATGGGTAATTAGTATTAGTAATACTCAATACAAACCAAATATCCTTATTTAATATGATTCATTCAAAAGAAAAAATCAAGAATATTCTACAACTTGGATGAAATGAATGAATATGTTATATGGTAAGCACAACGAGAGGTCTAAGAAATCATAATCAGAGCGAGCCATGATAGTAGCAAACTCAGTGAAGCTAATTACACCATCCCCATCCGTGTCAGCCTCTTTGATCATCTCCGTGAGACTCCACTTTGCCATTGTCGTTTGAGTCCATGTTGGCTATAAGAGGGCTTGGACTTGGTCACCCGAGGGCTTCTAGCTCTAGCATTGTCAAATCCATCGAAAATCTCCCTTAACTGATTAACTTGGTGAACTTGAAGCTTTGATGACATGTTAATATATAATCATTACAAAAATAATACCCTCAATGTATGAGCACAGTTAATGTGCCCCCCTACAATTACTATAGATACGTGTAACTGCAAATTAAAACTAATACAAAAATGATTTTGGTTATTATTTGGTGTGATTTATATATGTATTTGTTATATATGCATTTGTATGTCAATTATTTGGATAAATTATGTTGAACTAAATATATAATCTTTGGTGGATTAGTTAGGATTCCAAAGCTTTGTTACAAATTATTTGAATGTTTAATTTGACGAATAAAAGTAAATGTTCTTCATGATTTCAGATCATGGTTAGAACACGAGGTCTATGTCATGTGTTAGGCACGGGTAGAGGCAGAGACATTAGTCAGGATTTGCCTGAGGCTGATGTTCCTCGGCGTCGTAGGCCCACTGCCTTAGCACATAGGCAACGGGTTACCCAGAGAGTCGAGGATGTTCCTCAGTTGCCTGAAGATGTGCCTCATGTGTCTGATGGTAACCCAGAGATGACAAGCGCCGCCGATGGTGTTGAGACAGATCGAGTGGCTAGTGATGGGAGCTTGGGGGCACTTGCTGATGATGAGGAGTTCCCCGGTGGGCCACGCGATCCATCTGTTTTGATAGGATTTGCTGATCATGTGGCACACAACATATGGAGTGGACAGGTATGTACTTTTTTTATTCCAGCAATTAGAAAAAAATGTCTCGTAGTTTCTTTTATTTTGAAATACACAAATTTATAAACTGTTATTCAATTTAGGAGCGACCCGATCTCAAGTTGGTCTCCCATGGTAGGAAAGTAGATAAATTTGGGAGATCGGCTGCTGAAATCGAAGGTATGATTGCGGCCACCGGATTGGATCCATTGATCAGGTGTTCTGTAATCACCGCTGATCCTGGACTTATATCCGCCTTTGTTGAGAGGTGGCATAGGGAGACGAGCAGTTTCCACCTCCCAGTAGGGGAGGTGACGATCACTCTAGACGACGTTTCCTCACTCCTGCACATTCCGATTACTGGGGTGTTGCATTCATTCGAGCCGCTGGTTACATCTGACGCAGTGGCCCTGTTGACGGAGCTACTTGAGGTCACCCCAGACGAGGGTACAACTGAGACACGTCAGGCAGTTGGGCCTCATGTTCGGTTGTCCTGGCTTCGGGACATGTACCAGAGTAGGTGCTGGACCAGTCAGTGGGTTGCTGCAGCTTGGACGTACCTCTTTCATTTGGTTGGTTGCACTCTTTTCGCTAACAAGAGTGCAACTCATGTCCATGTTGTGCACCTGCAGGCATTCAGGGACCTGGGCCAGGCAGGGGCATTCTCTTGGGGAGCAGCCACTTTGGTCCACTTGTACGATCAACTTAACGAGGCGTCGCAGGCCCCTACACGGCAGATGGCCGACTACATTTCACTACTTCAGGTGAGTATCGCTGCTTGTAATTTAAATTAAAGTAAAATTCAATCCATGTTTGTTTGTTGATGTTGACTTTGTGTTTGTAGTGTTGGATCTATGAGCACTTTCCATCAGTCCATCGGTGTGTCGTTGATGATGGTTATGCTGAGGCTAGCCCACGTGCCTGTAGGTGGCTTACGGGTAAGGCCTATATGACCGGGATTAAGGGAGCCCCTTACAGAGCACGTATTGATGCCCTGACAGTGATCGACGTATGTTGGATGCCGTATGCTGAGCATCGGGGAGTTCAGGGCTATGACTTGATCTCCTCGTGCATGGGGCAAGTCAGATGGGGTCAGATCATTGTCTACATTCGACCGGAGAGGGTGGTTCGGCAGATGGGGTACATTCATACCGTTCCTCCGCCACGGGTTCGTGATTCGTTGACAGGTACTGATATAGACGACCGATGGGTACACTTTTCAGATCATTTGGTGTCTACAAGGGAGCTCAGTGTAGTTCCTGGGCAGGTGGCCCCAGACTACATGGAGTAGTTTTTTCAAATTTCGCACCCTTCTGTGACGCCGACGGAGGACACTACTGAGCCGAGACCTGCGCCTCCCCCTCCCACTCATGATGATGACTTCGTCGAGCCACCTGTCCCCGAGGTTCTAGTCGCGTTGGATCTCCCTACGCATTCTGTGGTAAGCATAACTTGTGTAGTTTTTGTTAACTTAATTATTTTTTATAAATTCATACTGGCTTGTTATTTTCACTGAGACAGGTTGATTGCATAACATGTGTAAGGATTGGAAGGATTGCTGAGCATTTGGAGTGCGTCATCAACTTCAGGATGGTGACTGAAGGGACTGACTTATATGATATCATGGATCTTTGTTTGAGGATAGCTAGAGATGACGATCCTGATGACAGCCTTAGGTCGCGACAGAGACCCCGCATAGATTAGGATTTATCTTTTTTATTGTATTTGTTTATGTATTTAAATTTTAGTATTTCTTTTTGTATTTGTTAAAACACATTGACTTAGATAATGTATCTATTTCTTTATGTATTTAAATTATCTTTTTACTTAAATTGTTAATTTTAGTATTTGTTTATGTATGTGATAAATATAAGTTAGAATTTAAAAAAAATAAGTTAGACATTTTAAAAAATAAGTTACAAATTTTAATTGCTTGAAACAAATAAGTTAGAAATTTTAATTAAATGTAATTGATTGGACAAAATAAGTTAGAAATTTTAATTTATACTAAAAATTATTATATAATTTAAACAACAATAAGTTAGAAATTTCAAAAAATAAGTTACAAATTTTAAAAAAATAAGTTAGAAATTTAAAAAAATAAGTTAGAAATTTCAAAAAATAAGTTACAAATTTTAATTGATTGAAACAAATAAGTTATAAATTTTAATTAAATGTAATTGATTGGACAAAATAAGTTAGAAATTTTAATTTATACTAAAAATTATTATATAATTTAAACAACAATAAGTTAAAAATTTCAAAAAATAAGTTACAAATTTTAAAAAAATAAGTTAGAAATTTTAAAAAATAAGTTAGAAATTTCAAAAAATAAGTTACAAATTTTTAAAAAATAAGTTACAAATTTTAATTGATTGAAACAAATAAGTTAGAAATTTTAATTAAATGTAATTGATTGGACAAAATAAGTTTGAAATTTTAATTTATACTAAAAATTATTATATAATTTAAACAACAATAAGTTTGAAATTTCAAAACATAAGTTACAAATTTTTTAATAAAATATGTTAGAAATTTAAAAAAATAAGTTACAAATTTCAAAAAATAAGTTACAAATTTTTAAAAAATAAGTTACAAATTTTAATTCATTGAAACAAATAAGTTAGAAATTTTAATTAAATGTAATTGATTGGACAAAATAAGATAGAAATTTTAATTTATACTAAAAATTATTATATAATTTAAACAACAATAAGTTAGAAATTTCAAAAAATAAGTTAGAAATTTCAAAACATAAGTTACAAATTTTAATTGATTGAAACAAATAAGTTAAAAATTTTAATTAAATGTAATTGATTGGACAAAATAAGTTAGAAATTTTAATTGCTTTTGGTTCTGTTATTCATTCTCAATTGCTTGTAATGCAGAGGATAAAAGTACTGTTTGCACCTTTTTTTCTCTTTGTAACTCCTTATAAAACTTTTTGATAAAATTTGATGATAAAACTTTTATTCTTTTTTGATACATACTACACATTACAAACGGGTCACAAACATAACAAATTGACACATTAAGACATATTACATTGACTAGAACATCATGGACACAAATTTAATTTGCACGAAACAGCCTAACATTTAACTAGCATTCAATCATGCAAGGACGTAACCACATCGTCCTCATTTTCCAAAACCACTTTACTAAAGAGAGCCAAAATTTCTATTGGCACAAATTTTTTCCAGTAATTGGACTCTACCAGCACCTTTAGCACGTCGTCCTCACATTTCAGCTCAATAATTTCAAATTCTAAAACTTTCTCAGAATACTCCAAATGACTAGGTTGTCGATAAAACAAACGCCTTACAACTTGGGATTCATGAATCCCATGAGGAGGATTCCCTTTAGGTGCTACTTGCTTGATCAAATCCTTCAGTTGATCTATGCTACATCCTTTTGGAATATCAAATTTTTTCGGATTTATTCCGGTGAACGCGTAACCCACAAAGTTGTTTTGGCGTGGCATGTTCCATCTTCCGTTGTAATACAGAACCGCATCATGTGTAGGGATGTTGGGGCGTTCAAGTAAGTTTAAAATTGCATCTGCTGTTCTACCAACGGTACATAACAACTCAATCGGTCCAACAAATGAAAATTGATCATTATACATTAACATGGTGTTCACATCCATGCCATTTTTCAATTGCATACTTTCAAAGTGAATGTTGTTACCTGTATCTTCCACTGGTCGCCGATAATGAATTTCATCCACAACTTGATTGTTGTTTAGCTGAAGGGTGTTGTGTATTCTGCTTTTGAGAGTTGAAAAATCGCATAGGTTTGGTACTCGCATGGGCACTAGACTAGAACTTTGAAAATAAACCCCACACTCGTGAATGACGGTTCCATTTGGAAAAATGAATGCCAACCTCGAGTTCACAATCATCTGGGATGAAGTCTCTCCTAAGAATGCCATTGTTTATCGAAAATTAATTTGTCAAACTCTGAATACCAGTTGCTGTTGAGTACCATGGACATCCCCATCTGTCATTTATATAGATGGCCCAGCCAGGCACATGGCTTCACTTTTACCAGACCCGTGACTATTTTACATTTGAAGCGTAAAACTAAAGCAACCTCCTGTCACGTCATTCACTGTCGGGTCACGTCAATCATTGTTGTCTGACGTCATTAACTATTGTGTAACATGAAACCCAGTTCACAGAACTGCTTATTTCATCAAACCTTGCGTGGAAGAGTCACAGAACTGCTTATTTTTTTGCTTTCGGGGCATGTAAACTTGCCTAAGTACCCCTGTTCGGGTTTTTTTTAAAATTATATGGGAAAGGTGTAAGACTCTCCAAAGGTGGCCTGTCTCATGTTTGCACGTCAACGAATCCAAAAAAATAACAAGAGAGATCGGTTCATTCGAACAGGACCTGCAACGGAAGACCCAAAACTCAAAAAAGTTGGTTTCGGGTCATGTAAACTTGCCTAAGTACCCCTGTTCGTTTTTTTTTAAAAATTATATGGGAAAGCCGTGAGAATCTCCAAAGGTGGCCTATGTCATGCTTACACGTCAACAAATCCAAAAAAAATAATAGGAGACACCGGTTCATTCGAAAAGGGCTTGCAACGGAAGGCCCAAAACTAAAAAAAGTTGGTTTCGGGTCATGTAAACTTGCCTAAGTACCCCTGCTCGGGGTTTTTTAAAAATTATCTGGGAAAGCCGTGAGACTCTTCAAAGGTGTCATGTCTCATGATTGGACGTCAACGAATCCAAAAAAAATAACAGCAGAGACCGGTTCATTTGAACAGGGCTTGCAACGGAAGACCCAAAACTCAAAAAAGTTAGTTTCAGCCCAACATTTCCTCTTTAGGGACAACACGTGGGTTGCTACTCTGGCCCTTATCTGGCATGTCCATCCTTCTTGGCGCGACATTTAATTCGTCGTCAGAAAAAACTGAAGGACACCTCTCTTGTTTCTCTTGCGGCCGCCACCGGTCTTGTCATCGTCGAAGGCGCCCTTGCACTTGCCGGCAGAACCTTTTCCGGCGACCTCCTTGCCTTTTCCTTTGGCCTTGTTCATCCTTTCTACAGAGAATGCAATGAGACCAACACCAATTGCATGGTCAGAGTTAGAGAAATGAAGAGAGGAAGAAGTGTGTGACTGGAGTGTGTGTAACTGTGAAGAACGAGGAGTCCAAAATTAATTTTACTGTAAAAAATTTGAGGAAAAATGTGACCGACACATATCATGCGGTGCGTAGAAGAATCGGCCATTGGTCAACTTCTGAGAGGAAAAAGTCATTTAACTAATACAAAATAATCTTAAAATTAACAAAATAGTTTAACTAATTAATCCACGAAAGAACCTTCTTCCGTGGAATCCAGCAGAAGAACCTTCATCCGTTGAGTCTCGCGGAAGAAGTTCTTTCGTGAGAGTCAACGGAAGAAGGTTCTTCCGCAGTTGATATTATAACTGCGGAAGAAGGTTCTTCTGTGGAGTCCCGCGGAAGAATTCTTCCGAGAGTGTCATCAGAATAAGTTTGACAAAAACGCTCAAGGGCATTTTTGGGATTTTGAAAATTTGCTGGGTGCACCAGCAATTCTGCTGGGTGCCCCTAGCAAATCCCTTCTGCACTTGAGGTTGCATAGGCCAGCCTAGCAGACCCACCTCCCTTACAAAAATTAATTAACCAGACAAAAAACTTAGAGTAAATCAGTATAATATATAAGATATGTGAAATGGTCAAAGTCTTAATTCTAGTGATAGTATTTTAAGGGGGTGTTTGGTTTGCCTGTTTTCTATTTTCATTTTTACTTAAAACAAAAAATGGTAAGATGTGTTTGGTTGGATTTTTTTAAAATATTTTAAGTGAAAATGAAATCAGGAAACAACCAAAAAATGAAAACAATAAAATCTCATTTTAAATATTTTCAGTTGAAAATAGGAACCTCATTTTGGGTAAAATGAAAATGTGATTGGAAGGAAAGTAATTTTAAGCAAATCTAAAAATACAAAAAAGACAAGAAGTCAATATATCATAAATTTTTAGTGTTTTTATTTCCTCAAAACAAAAAACAAGAAGTCAAACCAAACATATTTTCAGAATTCTAATCTTTTGAAAATGAAAACAGTTTTTAGAAAATGAAAATAGAAAATGAAAATGCAAACCAAACACATCCTAATACTTTCATTTCTTATACTATAATCTTCGTGAAAAAAAGAATATTTTAATGTTTTGAGACTCAAACTGACCCAATCAATCTGATCAGTCGAATCACAACTCGATGATTGGATCTTACATTCAATCGAGTATGTTTTCAATCCCGAGCGATTTAGTTGGGTTTATGATCAAACCGATCACTCATCAACCCAGACTGGGTCACTTATCCTTTTCTTTTTTTTATAGTCATTTTTTTAACTTGAGTTCTTTAGATTTTGTTTGTGTTTTTTAAGACGTGTGAATTTCAATGCATCACGAGAAAGATTGTTGAAACATGGGTGGCTATTTTTGTGACGATTGTAGGGTTTTATAAAAGGAGAAAATTAAATTTTTGTGCTTTTGTTGATTTTTATTATTTTGAACTAGTTAAGTGTTGTTTTGCTTAGTGAGAGGTAGTTTTGTTTGTGATTATAAGCTAAATTTTTTCATATAAGGGATTAGTCGATTTTTAGTTTGTTTAATTTGTTATGAGTAGAATAATTATTATTGTTGAGCTAGATATTGTATTAGAAAAAATGTAAGTTGATTGGAGAACATATCCCAATACCAAAATATTGGACAATAGTGAATACAATTAGATATTATATTAGATATTGAGCATTAGAAGTATATGTTAAACTTGAACTTATTTAGCTATTTATTTATGTTTGTGATCTTTGTTACATGTTTGTTTGAAATTGGACAATGATGTTTTTTTTAACATTTTGGTATCTAATAATCTTTGTTATGAAATGATATTAATTTGTGATATTATTTTTAAATATTTTAAGACAACTATAAAAAATTTATACTTTTTTATTACAAACCAGATCATGCGGGTCAACTAATGACCCACCGGTTCGACCAATGATCCAATGACCTAGGGTCTTGACCGGATCAATCACCAGGTCGGATTAAAAACTATGCTAAAACTAACTATTATTTTAATTTTTTAATATAATATTATTTTTTCACATATATTCTTTATTTTTATCTAATAGAAAAACATTTACTATATTTATATTCTTATAATATTAATATTAATGATATAGGCTACAAAAACTAAAATAAATTAATGATGATAAAGTTAATTTTGTAAAATTGTTTTTATTTTTCATTTATTTACAAACTTTTCTTAGTATGTGTAACTTAAGACAACAATTATAATGTGATGGAAGAAATATCTTTTTTCTAATATTATCCCTGACCAACAAAAATTTATTAAAAACCATCATTTTTACAAGTATCAAATCTAAATCGAGAAAGAGAATCATTAAATAAGAAATTATAAGTGTGACCCACCAAAGTAGATTTCCAATCAATTTTAACCAATCATCAATTATTACAGTAGTAGAATTATTTCCTCCGTTTCATAATAATCATAGTGTATGAAGATAAAATTTGTCTAAAAATCATCTCATTTTAGCTTTTTAATATATTAATGATAAGGTTAGTTTTATATAAAAAAATTATTCTCTTTCATCAATTTATTAAGGTTTTAAAGTGTGTGTAAAACAACTTAAGATAATAATTATAATAAGGTGAAGGGAGTAACATTCTTCTAATATTTTAAAATAATTAAAAAGTTAGTATAAAGAAAAGAAACTTTATGTAATTTAACCAAAATTTGGGAATGTTAGCGTAAGTATTAAAATTATTTACTTGATAACGTGATCAACGAGTAAATAGTTATTTTCATCCTTAAATGTATAGAGGATTGACAAATTCTCCTTGAAAGATGAAGATTCAAAATTTAGTCTTTAAAGTGTAAAAAGTGCTACAAAATCATCTTATCGTTAACTTTTGTCCATTAACGTTAGTGAAGTCTCTTACCTGGCACACAAAGACGAAAATGTCATGAAAAATTGCTCATATGACATTCATTGATTGGCATTGATGCAGTGACTCATAAGCATGAAAACGTCAACAAAATGTTAGTCTTTGTTACTACTTCAGTCAGACCCAAACATAAGGGTCATTTGTTACATATTTTCACTTTTCACCTTCCTTTTCTTGCCTTTTGAGGACTTCTGATAACCTCCTTAGCCACCCTTTAGGAACATTGTTCTTTCACCATCGAACACGAATCCGACCTTTCATGTTCTACGGTGTAGTGCAAGGTAAGAAAGTTACTAGCTTTTGTCCATAATTTCTCTTCTTTGTTAAAGTTTATGAAACATGTGGTTCTCTCTATTTCAATATCTAGGTCTCTCTTGTTTGGAAGTTAGTGTCTCTTGAATTGAACTCAATGTTTTAGGATTTACAATGATATGGAGTATAATCGTTTTGATCATTTCACTTGAATGAGAAGTAATGCTCTTTTTATTTTTAATTATTGATGGTGTGTATAATTATTATTTTTATCATTCTCAAATATACAGGGTTTGCGAAAATATTGATTTCATGCTTACAATATGTTATGTTTCCTTGTAGGATGTGTGATGAAATCAATCTTATTTTCCATCACAAGGGTAAACTAGAACGAAATGCGTATATGGCTTTGGAGTATGTTGATGGTGAATACTGTATCTGGGAAATGTTTATTCCAACCGAATTTCATGAGTTTTATTCCCACACATGGGTTGTCCTATCACCAGGATATGAAGAAGTGAAATATGGGATCTACTTATGTTTTTTGTTTTGTAGTTTGTGAACAATTATCATGATTTGGAGTCGATAGTATGGTTGTCATTTGGTCCCGACATGCTTTTTGTAAGGGTTTATGGTTGTCATTTGTTCACATGTTTTTTAGGAAATTTCTATCGTGGCAACATTAGGGGTGGCAATATGATTGTCATTTGGTGTTGAAATGCTTTTTATAAGGGTTTATGGTATTATCACAAAACAAATTTCAGAACTTTGTAGCCATTGTTATGCTTATTATGTTTGTTACTTATGCTTATTAGGCTTCCTTAGTCATGACTTTTGTTGAGTCCAAAACCCTTGGTTTTTTAATTATGGCAGACCTTTTGGACATAAATCATATGCCTTTTGAGTTTATGCCTATTGATGAGTTTTTTTAAGAATGTGTTTGGATAGGGTAATTTAACTAAGTAATATATATTTTATAGGGAATTAAATTCTTTTTTTTATTAAAAGTAACAGTTTGGATATTTTAGTAAAAAGAATTCAAAATTTTAGAATTTTAAAAAGGATTTTAGTTAGTTGAAAGAATAGAATTTCAAATTCTATCTTCAAGAGAGTGAATTTCAAATCCTCGAGAGCAAGTTCTTTTAGTACTTCAAAGACATGAACAAACTCGAGACAGTCTTCAACCACTTTGACGCCAACGGCGACGATAAGATCTCCGCTGATGAGCTCGACAGTGTGCTTCGGTCGCTCAGATCTGGCGTCTCTCTAGAGGATCTTCACCGCATCATAGAAGACCTTGACACTGACCGCGACGGCTTCATCAGCCTCACAAAGTTTGCCACCTTTTGTCGCTCTGACGCCTCTACCGACGGTGGATCTCAACGACCATAACAAAAATGGCCTTATCTCCGTCGCGGGGCTCCACCTCGCGCTCAACCACCTTGGCCTCAAGTGCTCTGTCGATGAATGCCGCGACATGATCAAGTCCATCGATGCCGACGGTGACGGATACATCAACTTCAAGGAGTTCAAGACGATGATGATGACCTCCAAGAATTGCAGCGGCGCCACTGTCATACCCTAATTTCATCCGGGGACCATTGTTTGGTGGCATGCAACCTTCGCTTGACCACCTCGAGATACTTAACTCCCATCGTTAGGTAATCCGTAAAGTTCCGCAACATTTCGGAAGTAAAAAAGAAACATTGTTGCGCAATCCGTAAAGTTCCGCAACATTCTGGAAGTCAAAAAGAGCATTGTTGCGTAATCCGTAAAGTTTCGCAACATTCTGGAAAAAAAAATGGATGTCGTTACATAATCCGTAAAGTTTCGTGAGATTTCGGAAAGAAAACAGTCAAAAACACAAAAATGGGGGGGGGTGAACTTATCAAGATAGGGGTGTAAATAGAAATTTGAGTCTAGGCCCTTCCGGAACATTTTGGAAGTTGGGTTGCTTAAGGAGGAAGCAACTGGGCGGCAAGCTCCTCCACGTTTTTGAAAAATGGTTTCCAGGACTTCCGTGGCTTCCGTAAAATTTCTGAAAACCTTGGGTAAGCATATTTCACTTAACATTGATGAAAGGGAAGAGAAAAAAAATATGAAAATCAAATCCGAAACACTTCCGTAAGGCTTTCGTAACTTTTCCGCAAAATATGAAAAGGGGGGTGAACTTAGTAATTCAGGTGCGCTTAGAAATCTTCTTTATTAAGTCTCTGGGAGGCAAACACCTCTCTTTTTCCCTATAAAGAGGGGAGGGGGGTTGTTTCAAAAAATACTCATCACCCCTTAGCTATGCATTTCGGCTATTTTGGGCAAATAACACGTTTTCGTGAAGAAAAATCGAGTCGAAGTGCTTCCGTAACGCTTCCGTAAGCGATTATGTGGAAATTCTTCATTGTTCTTCACCGTTCTTCGTTCTTCGGTCTTCAACCGGTAAATTCCCGAAATCGAATCTTTCAATTCATTCTATGCACCCTTAGTGGTCCCTACTTGTTTTATGTACTTTCACTTTAATTTCGCTTACTTTCAGTTTTCTTTTCTTCCATTTTTAACGTGCTTTAACCGTTTATTTAAGTTGTTTTCTCACCTAACAAATGATAAAATGAATTTCAACCGATCATTTGCGTTGTAATCTCGTTTAATCACTATTAAAACAAAATCTAACCGATCATTCACGCTGTAATCTCGGTTAAACCAAAAAAGTAAAATAATAATAAAATAATCAAAATATCTTGAAAAATAATAATAAAATAATCAAAATATCTTTGAATAAAATAATAAAAAAAAATCAATTGGACGTTTTTCTTTGGAAGTTTCCTTGGATCAATTGACTAATAACCAAAGTGAAACTAAGGCTAAAATCAACTCACAAATCAAGCTTTGTCCGCAAAAAATCACTAAAAAACGTATTAAGGTCCAACGCCTTAAACGATCCTCTTTGCTTTTATCGGTTAACATGGACCGTTCAAAAGCATAAAATAAACATGTAACTTTACTGCTTTTGCGAGAATTACGTAGGTCTGATTTCCTCTTCGATGGAGGATACGTAGGAGTAAAAGATCTGCTTTTGTCGACCTCGTGAGATGGTTAGAGGTCCAACGCCTTAGCTTTCTCACCAAGTAAAATGGATCATTTTAAGGTCCAACGCCTTAAATGACCCCCTTCCGAGTAAAAAGAATCACTTGATTCGCCCCTTTTGAAAGAACTACGTAGGTCTGATTTCCTTATCACAATTGAGGAATACGTAGGAGCAAGGGAAACACCCTTGTCGACCACAAAAAGATAAAAAAATACAAAACGCATAAAAAGACATAAAAAACGTAAAAGGGAAAATAAAACAAATTGAAGTCATATTTGCACACTTGATTAAAGGCTACCGTCCCTTGTGACGGACGCGTGGGGTGCTAATACCTTCCCCATGCGTAAATACAAATCCCGAACCTTTCACACTTAAAGTTCGTAGACCACACCTTTCCAATTTTTCCGATGTTTTCCTCGAATAAACGTTGGTGGCGACTCCGCGCATCTTCCTCCCATGGAAGACGCACCCGTGAGCCCTCGCGTCGCCCTCCCGTCGAAGGGTAGGTTGCGACAGCCACCAATGGCTTCATCCATTAGCTTTGCTGTTTTTGTTCTCACGTGCGGTGTTAGTCGGTGAATACGAGTAACTTTTGTGTATAAAACTTGTGTAAATTGTATCAAACTCCTCCAATTTATGGTTATTTTGTAGTGTTATAGGTTCTTTTAATTAAAGATAGGTAATAAATACTTAGTAATTCTATTTTGTGTGTTTAACAATCATTTTCTCTCAATTTCAGGTTAATTTGGCAAGTTTTGAAGTGCTGATTTTCACCTTCTCGCTAAGCCAATCTACTGGCTTAGCGAGCGTCTACTAAGTGCAACACTCATTGGCTAAGTGTGAAGAAGAATCTGGAAGAAGATAAGCTATACAGGTTCGCTGAGCGCACCGCTTCATCTCGCTAAACGTACCGGTTCGCTTTGCATGTCTAGCAATTCAAGAGAGAGAAAGGTCCAAGTTCCAAAGAGTTTTGAGAGATTTTGCTATGTGAAGATCTGTAGAGACCAGATCTTGAAGAGGAAGTTGTTTTGAGAGCTTGAGATGAGTTTGTGAGTGGTTGTGAGATCCTAGAGGTGAAGGAGACATCCTCACCACTTGTATTTTTTACAATCTTTCATCTTGTACTTCTCTTTGTTGTAAAGGAGGCTTCCTGGTTATGGAAAGCTAAAATCCTCTGTTGGATCTTCCCTGTAGGTACTTGACGTAAATATCTTTCTATCTATTTAATGATGTTTTGTGTGTTCTCTATGCTATCAGCTTTTCATTCTAGTATGCCTTTACCTTGATCACGTAGATGAATGCTTTGTTAGGGTCATTCAATAGTGGAAACTGGTCTGATTTTGATGACCTTGATAGGACAGGGCTAAGTTGTTGTACTATCACGAGGAATCGGGGTGCGATAATTTAGTTGTAGTATGTTTGTCTTAATGCGGTCCTGATTGAGTTTAGTCCAACAAGAGGAATCTGAGGATGATGCTTGATCAGGATTAGGCTAAACTATCATGAGGAATCGGGGTTTAGCATCTCAGGAGACACCATAGGAACACATGAGCATTGTTAGATAGAAAATATACTACTAGTGCGATCCGGTGCACTTGTCGGAAGCAAACAAGTTTTTGGCGCCATTGCCGGGGAACTTCTTTTTATTTGGGAAGTTAGATCGTTTTTAGGTGTCTATTCTTTATTCGTTATTCTTTGATTATATGTGAATATTTGTTCTTAATTCGTATTTGTCTTCTCTTGTTGGACTGGATAATCGCTTTTCTGTTAGTATTTTATATGCATATATCTCCCACAGACAATTTAGTTCCTCTGGACTTAGAAATTGAAGCTACATTGAGAAGGAATAGGGCCGAGAGGAGAAGGAAACTTCTACAAGACAAAACAGTTGCATTCATTCTTGAGGAAGAAACTCATTTTTCTGATTCATTATCACTTGATTCACCATCATCAAGGGAATCCGCTACTCAATTTCCTAAAACCGCTAACATGGCAGAGGAGCAGTACCAGAGAAGCACCCTTGAGGATTATTTAAGCAGCTCAGTATCACAATTCTTTACTAGCATTGCACGTCCTAAAGTGCAAGCTCACAACATCAACTACCCACATTCTTTAATTCATTTAATACATGGGAATTTATTCCAAGGATTACCTAATGAAGACCCCTATGCACATTTGGCAACGTTCATTGAAATATGCAACACTGTTAAGATTGCTTGTGTGCCAGATGAAGCCATTAGACTCAGCCTATTCTCATTTTTATTGGCAGGAGAGGCCAAAAGGTGGTTTACTCATTTAAGGGTAACAATTTGAAAACTTGGGATGAAGTTGTTGAAAAGTTCCTAAAGAAATACTTCCCAGAGTCCAAGAATGCGGAAGGGAAAGCTGCAATCTCTTCATTTCATCAGTTCCCTCATGAATATCTGAGTGAAGCATTGGAGGTTCAGAGGTTTATTGAGAAGAACTCCCACCCATGGGTTTTCCGAGCCAATTCAATTGAATATGTTTATAGATGGGTTGAGACCACAAACCAAGCAATTGCTAGATGCTTCTGCAGGGGGAAAGATAAAACTGAAGACCCCGGAAGAAGCAACTGAGCTAATTGAGAACATGTTAGCCAGTGATCATCTCATTCTATGAGACAGAACCCATCAACCCACGAAGAAAAGCTTGTTAGAGCTATCATCACATGACGCTTTATTGGCACAGAACAAGTTTCTTTCTAAGCCACTTGAGATTTTAACAGAAACACTCGGTAAGCTACCAACTAAGTTGTCTATTGGTCAACCTACGCACTCGTCTATTTTGCAGGTTACAGGTTGTACCATCTGTGGTGAGGCTCATGAAACAGGCCAATGTATTCCCACTGAAGAAAACACTCAAGAAATTCATTATATGGGAAATCAACAACAACAAGGGTATACTCAAGGAGGATTTTTAGGCTTCCAACAGGGTCCCTATAATCAACAAGGACAGTGGAGGACACCCTGGCAACCAGTTCAACAAAGACCAGAGTGGGCCTTCAAACAGGCCCATCCAACAAGGGCCTAACATATTCTAAAGGACTACTAAGCTGAAGGAGACCTTGACTCAGTTTATGCAGGTAACAATGTCAAATCATAAAAGCACTAAGTCAGCACTGAAGAACCTTGAGGTCCAAATGGGACAACTGGCCAAGCAGATAGCTGACAAGTCATCCAACAATTTTGTGGCAAATAAAGAACAGAATCCCAAGGAGGAATGCAAAGTTGTGATGACAAGAAGTAAGAGGTTTGTGGAAGTTGAGGATGAAGAAAGTGTAGTGCACAAGGAGAAAGCGGCTGAAAAGAAAGGTACTAAAGTTAAGAAAAATGATGTGAGAGGTCAAGGCAATCAGGAAAAAGGGAAACAAATAATGGTCCAAAATAAAGAATTGAAGGACCAAGAAAAAGAAAAAGAAATATAAAATGAAAAAAATGAAAAAGAAGAAAAAAATAAGAATGCAAAGAAGAGTAGAAGTAAAAAGTTGTGGATGAAGGTGTGGAAGTACCATATCCCGTGGTACCTTCCAAGAAAGAAAAAGATCGTCATCTGGTGAGATTTTTAGATATTTTCAGGAAACTGGAAATAACCATGCTCTTCGGAGAAGCTTTGTTGCAGATGCCACTCTACTCCAAATTCTTGAAGGATATGTTAACAAGGAAACATAAGTATATTCACCAGGAAAACATCGTAGTGGAAGGAAATTGTAGTGCAGTGATTCAAAAGATCCTTCTACCCAAGCATAAAGATCCTAGGAGTGTAACTATTCCTTATTCAATTGGAGAAGTCACTGTGGGAAAAACACTTATTGACCTGGGAGCCAACATTAATCTAATGCCACTCTCCATGTGCAGAAGATTGGGAGAATTGGAGATAATGCCAACTAGAATGACTTTACAACTAGCTGATCGCTCCATTACCAGGCCATATGGAGTAATTGAAGATGTGTTGGTCAGAGTGAAACATTTTATCTTCTCGACACATTTTGTGGTAATGGATATCTGTGAAGATACTGACATTCTTGTAATATTAGGAAGGCCATTCATGTTGATCGCAAGCTGCATAGTTGATATGGGTAGGAGGAAACCGGAGTTGGGTTTTGAAGATTAGAAAATTGATTTTGATTTATTTGTTGAAGACAAGCTTGCTCCAGAACAAAATGTTTGCTTACAGGTAATGGAAGGAGGTCAAGAGGTTCTGACGGTAAGAACCGAAACTTAAGATCACCCAGTGAGGTAAATGTGTCAAGCTAATGACGTTAAAGAAGCGCTTCCTGGGAGGCAACACAGTTTTAATTTTTGTTATCATAGTTTTTGCATGCATTTGATCATTTGGAACTTGCTGTATAATCTGTACATTGGAGTTTATCAGCTTATCCTTGAATGTTAGATATAAGGGTTTCAACTTGTTTAAGAAGGGACTAAAAAATGGATTAGAAAACATTTTTTGAAAAAAGACAGTCCTTTCGCTAAGCGCAAGCCTCGCGCTAAGTGCATCTTTGGTCATGCGCTAAGCCGAGAGTCGAAAGCGCTTAGCGCCCAACCCTTGCATCTAATGCTGATTTGATCCACTAAGCTGGCCAAGGCTGAGCTAAGCCAACTTCAATTCGATCTGAATTCGGCTAAGCTACAGTCTAATCGCTAAGCCCATCATACGCTTTGGCTAAGCACGAGTCATTGCCGCCAAGCTCATTTCTTTGCGGCCAGAACTGGGGTTCATGGAGCTGAGCGCCAATCATGGTGGCTAAGCTGACCTTCTTGCGGCCTAAACTCAATTTGATTGAGCTAAGCGCCATTCATGGTAGCTAAGCTCAAATGCTTGCAGCAGTCATAGCGCTGAGTGATTCTATTGTCTGCTCAGCGCCACTCGTCTGCACTCAAAATGCATGATTTTAGCTAAGCAGTCCCAGAACCCGACTTAGTGAGAGTTGCAGGCTTTCTATTCTACAGATCTTGCTAAGCGATCCGATCCACGCGCTAAGCCTAACTCTAAAAATGAAAAGAAGCTTAGCGCAAGGGTTCGCTAAGCGACAGGCCTTGAGAAACCAAACGTCTCTCGAGTTCGCTTAGCGCAACATTTCGCTAAGTGAGAGAGTAAAAAATAGCTGAGTGAAGTGTAACATCAGTACACTCACACGTGCCTAAGCATTTTCACATAAACATTCCCTTTTCTCTCTCTCATTCAAAATCTCTCAATCTTACATCTGCATGCCCCAAGCATTTTCTTACTGCATTATCTCAGTCCAACCAAAGCTTCAATGATACAAGTAAGTTCACTGCTACCTTTTTTCTACTATTTTGCTGAAATTTAGGTTAGACAACCTTAAATCTAGCTTTAAGAATTATAGGATATTAATCTTTTTAGAAGTAGTTAGAGTTTAGGACTCTGTGTAGGTTGTCTTGTGTAAAATATGTTGAGAACTTTGCATCTGTGATATGCCTATTAAAGGCCTCAATATTGGAAAAAAAATGCATTGCGCTTTCTGTGTTTTTTCTGGAAAACGCGATGAACTCGCTCAGCGCGCTTGCTGCGCTAAGCGAGTTCATCAATATTCATTGAATATTTGCGTTTTTCGAAAGAACTCGTTGAGCGAGCTTATCGCGCTAAGAGAGTTTATCTTTTGAGGATGAATATTCATCCTCTTGATAAAGAACCTGTGGCTAAGCGAGGATGATTCGCTAAGACCAGGTAACTTAGTCAAATTTTGTGTTGATAACCGCGCGCTAAGCCGAGCTTCCATAGGCCAAGTGCAATTCATTGCGGAATTTTTTGAGCTGAACGACCCTGTTCGCTAAGCTCCAATACTTAGTGGAATTTTTATTATGTTTATCGCCGCTAAGTGTAGCTTATGAGGAGCTAAGCACATATCCTTGCGCTAAGCGGTAGTATATTTTGTGAAGGTTCGCTAAGTGAATCCTATCTCGATAAGCAGCCGTTATCTTTCTTTCAACTTGACTTTTGCAGTTGTTTGGATCCCTTTCTTGCAGATGGCATCAAGAAAAAGGGCAAGAACCGATGACATCCCTTCATCATCCAACCCAGCTCCTCTGACAGCAGCCATGGAACCATATGTCCAACACTCACATACTGTAATCCCTATGCTGCAAAGTTTATTTAGGGGGCAGTTGATGATCATGTATAACCAGTAGGAGTTGTCTCACAATAGGCCAATCATATCTATGGAGCATTTTCTTGAAAAAGTGGCCAGGCCTAAAGCTCAGCTTCCATTGGAGAGATCCCATGAGGTTGTTCCTCTTGAGCTTGCACCAGCAAGGACTGAGCCGATACCAGTTGAGCACAACCTCCAGTAGTGGATCCACCTCCTTCTCCCGAGCTTGAAATATTGTCTCCTCCACCAGCTCTAGCTCCATCTCTGATAATCATCTGATGAAGATGCTGCCCCTCCTGATTCACCATCTTGCAATATAGATGATGGTTTTGACTTTTTTGATTGGATGAATTGCTGACTAATTCTCCAATTTGGACACTGATTTCCTTTTCGGATTATTATTATTATTATAATTATGGTTTTAGTACAGTTTTTCCTTTATGTCTACATACACTGCTAGTTTTATTTATGATTAGTTGATTTGCTCATCCTAAAGCATTTTGAACAGTTTAACTTGGTTTTTAATGATATGGTAGTGAAGCACTTTTATTGATTTGTGAAAATGGTTGTGTGCTTTTATTTTGAATTGAATGCATGATTTTGATGGAGTTTGTGTTCCTTTTCATGAGTTTGAACAAGTGTGTATGTTAAACAAAGAAAGAGCAAGAATGTGAACTTGCATTTAGAATTGTTAGTCAGTAGACAGATTGATTGAGAAAGAAAAGTTTGAACCAAAATCGGTGAGAGTGTGATCTTACACTGTGAGTGAACGACTAGCTGTGAGTAATAATCCTTGCATGAATCTCTGAATTTTGGAATGAAATGTATAAATGAGGACATGATGAAGGCCATGATTGTGCATATACAAGCCTTTTGACAAAAAAGCTTACCTTGAATGATAATTATACCCATTGCACCCTTTATGAGTTGAATGATTTTGTCAATAATTGAACCCTGAACCTGAATGATTATCTCCAGATATCCTGTTTAGATTCTAGGAGAGCATATGGTTCAAGGCAAATTTACCACAAATTTGGGGGAGTGGAACTAATTGGGGTGCAAAGAAAAAGATAAAGCATCAGGACACATAACACATAAGTTGTGTGATAAAAAAAAAGCAATCAAAGGAAATGTGTGCTGATGTAATAAGGTCAAAAGCAAATGAAAGTGAAAAGCTAGTGAGCAAGCCAATTGTATTAAAAAGACCATTGGGATAAGTCTAGGATTTTTGCTCTCTTAGAATCTAAGCCTTTGAATCCTAGAAAAACCAATGAATTTTTGTAGCCAAGCCTCACTACAAGCCTAGGAAAGTCCTTCTGATTCTGTTTATACATTTGACTTTATGGCATGAGATGAAGTGCAAAGATTGGATCTCTTGTTAGTTGTTATAAATGAATAGCTTAAACACTTGTGCTTGAGTGAAACAGTAGCCATGAAATTGTGATTTAAGCTACTTTCCTTGATATCTGTCTTATGCCTAACTTCATCTAATTGTTCAGGTTACATTTTATTCTTCTCTTTGGATAACTACCTGCCTTGGGAAAGGCAAGTGATGAGGGCATTTTACTTCATTCTCTTATCATGCAATCAGTAACTTTTGTTGCATACACCTTTGTACATAGTCACTGCATGTTATTGTCACTTAGGGACCATTGAACTGTTCTTTATTTGCTTAAGGACAAGCCAAACTGTAAATTTGGGGGAGTTGTTAGTCGGTGAATATGACTAACTTTTGTGTATAAAACTTGTGTAAATTGTATCAAACTCCTCTAATTTATGGTTATTTTGTAGTGTTATAGGTTCTTTTAATTAAAGGTAGGTAATAAATACTTAGTAATTCTGTTTTGTGTGTTTAATAATCATTTTCTCTTAATTTCAGGTTAATTTGGCAAGTTTTGGAGTGTTGATTTTCACCTTCTCGCTAAGCCAATCTACTGGATTAGCGAGCGTCCGCTAAGGGCAACACTCATTGGCTAAGCGTGAGGAAGAATCTGGAAGAAGATGAGCTATACAGGTTCACTGAGTGCACTGCTTTATCTCGCTAAGCCCACCGCTTCAGTCCATTCACTGAGCGAGAAAAGCACGCGCTAAGCTGAAATTCACTAATGTGCGCTAAGCGTTTCAGAATTGCGCTAAGCGCACGAGCACGAACAAAGCCACCTATTTAAGCCTGAAATCAGATTTAGAGAAGGAAGTTTGGGCTGAGAGCTGAAGCTTTGCATGTCTAGTGATTCTAGAGAGAGAAAGGTCCAAGTTCCAGAGAGTTTTAAGAGATTTTGCTGTGTGAAGATCTGTAGAGACCAGAACTTGAAGAGGAAGCTGTTCTAAGAGCTTGAGATGAGTTTGTGAGTGGTTGTGAGATCCTAGAGGTGAAGGAGACATCCTCACCACTTGTATTTTTGCAATCTTTCATCTTGTTCTTCTCTTTGTTGTAAAGGAGGCTTCCTGGTTATGGAAAGCTAAAATCCTCTGTTGGATCTTCCCTGTAGGTACTTGATGTAAATATCTTTCTATCTATTTAATGATGTTTTGTGTGTTCTCTGTGCTATCAACTTTTCATTCTAGTATGCCTTTACCTTGATCACGTAGATGCATGCTTTGTTAGGGTCATTCAACAGTGGAAACTGGTCTGATTTTGATGACCTTGATAGGAGAGGGCTAAGTTGTTGTACTATCACGAGGAATCGGGGTGCGATAATTTAGTTGTAGTATGTTTGTCTTAATGCAATCCTGGTTGAGTTTAGTCCAACAAGAGGAATTTGAGGATGATGCTTGATCAGGATTAGGCTAAACTATCATGAGGAATCGGGGTTTAGCATCTCAGGAGACACCATAGGAACACATGAGCATTGTTAGATAGAAAATATCCTTTTAGCATTAGGAACCTATTAGGAAGACCAACGCGTTTTCTACTTGTTTTTACACATCATTTCTCTCGCGTGATTTTCCTTTTTGCATAGATAGTTTACATACCTGTTCATATTCACACTTAGATTTTCACACCAGACACCTATTTACTGAAATAGCTTACCAAGTAACACAAGTTCCCCGAGAGTTCGATACTCGGTTCTTACCGTTTTATACTACTTGTGCGATCCGGTGCACTTGCCGGAAGCGAACGTGTGGATGCATTGGAAACATATAGCTTCGACTTTTAATAAAGGAATCCAAACACAAAATTTTAAAAATAAAGAAATTTAAATTGGAGCATTTGAAATTCTCAGAATTTAAAATTCTTTAGAATTTTAAATTGTCTCATCTAAACACACTCTAAGTGTGTTATGAAAATAAGTTTTGTAAAGAACAACAATTAAAGTAAACTCAAGGTTTTCGTGAGTCACTCAAAAAAGATGATAAGCTTGAAAGTTCAAAAGAACACTCAAAGTGTCATTGGTTGTGTACTGCAATGAAGAAGTCAACATGTTCACTGGATGAAGAGAAAAACTTCAATTCGTGTGAAGTAGTCAACAACTAATGGACAATTTTTTTTTATCATAATTGTTCTTCATTATGCAATTCTGATATACCTTCAAAAGTTTATCATAATTGTTCTTCGGAATGCAAAATTTTAGAACAAACTTAGACCTATCATGTCAAGTATAGTTGGCACACTTTCAACTTCTTCCAAAAGTTGTTGTAGAGCTAAGGGCCCTACTTTCAACTACTATTTTCTTGGGGCATTTCAAACTTGAAGCAAGCTTTTGAAGAGAGAGAAGAAGATACCATGTTATCATAATGGCTAGTTTGACTTTTGTGTCTATAAAATTGTTAGAGGTCATCTGCAGAAGAGGCGAGAAAAGGTAGGAGACCACCTATGGAGTGAAAAAATGAAAATTACATCCTCTCCACCCTCCATAATCCTTCAATGTGCTGAAAGGAAGAAAATGAGGTGAAGTAAAACCAAATCACCAATGAAGATCCAAACCATGAGAGTTGTTTTGTTGTAAAATACCCTCAAACATATTCTCTTAGTTTGTAATCTATATGTATCCCAAATCATCGATGATCACTATGAATGACAAATTCTTTGGAAACAAGGTAATGTTCCCAAGTTTGGAGGGCTCTTATTAAGGCATAAAGCTCTTTATCATAGGTGGGGTAGTTGAGGATGGCACTATGAAGTTTTTCACTAAAATAAGCAATAGGGTGCCCACCTTGTAACAATACAACTCCAACTCCTACTTCAGAGACATCACATTCTAGCTCAAAATTTTTAGAAAAGTCAGGAAGAGCTAGAACAAGTGCCTTAGTAAGCTTTTCTTTGAGAAAAACAAAGGCTTGCTCTTGTTTTTCACCCCAGGTAAATGCCACATTCTTCTTCACCAACTCATTGAGAGGTGATGCAATTGTAGAGAAATTAGAAACAAACCTTCTATAGAAGCTTGCTAACCCATGTAAACTCCTAATATCTCCCACACTTTTTGGGATGGGCCATTCTTGGATGGCCTTGATTTTCTCAGGGTCCACTTGGACCCCATTTCTACCAACTACAAACCCTAAGAAAACTATATTATCTACACAAAAGGTACACTTCTCTATATTTTCATAGAGGGTGTTTTTCCTAAGGACTTAAAGAACTTGCCTAAGATGTCCTAATTGATCATCTAGGCTCCTACTGCACACTAAAATATCATCAAAATAAACAACTACAAATCGACCTATGAAATCCCTTATGACATGATGCATAAGTCTCATAAATGTGCTTGGTGCATTAGTGAGCCCAAAAGGCATCACTAGCCATTCATACAAACCAAACTTGGTCTTGAAAGCGGTTTTCCACTCATCACCCTTTTTCATCCTAATTTGGTGATAACCACTTTTAAGATCAATTTTTGAAAAGATATTGGCACCATGCAACTCATCAAGCAAATCATCAAGTCTAGGAATGGGGTGCCTATACTTTACAGTAATGTTGTTGATGGCCCTGCAATCTATACACATTCTCCACGTACCATCCTTTTTGGGCACCAACAACACTGGCACAACACATGGGCTTAGGCTCTCTTGGACCCAGCCCTTCTCCAACAATTCTTTAACTTGAGACTCTATCTCCTTAGTCTCCTAAAGGTTAGTCCTATAGGTTGGCCTATTAGGAAGGCTTGCTCTTGGTATGGAAGCAATGCCTTCCAAGGTTATTTTGATGATGCCAAAGAATCAAGAGTCAAGCAAAATCCAAAGATTCAAGAATCAAGCTTCAAGTTTCAAGATTCAAGACTCAAGAATCAAGATTCAAAGAATAATCAAGATCAAGATTCAAGACTCAAGATTCAAGAATCAAGAGAAGACTCAATCAAGATAAGTACTAAAAAAGTTTTCCAAAACATTGAGTAGCACAAGATGTTTTCACAAAATCATTACCAAAGAGTTTTACTCTTTGGTAATCGATTACCAGAAGGTAGTAATCGATTACCAGTTGATGTCATCATTTTATCCTGTTTCTTAACCCTTTTTGTCACCATTTTAATTATTGATTAGCCTTAATTGTCAAATTAATTATGCAGTTTTATCATTTGGGCCTACTGGATTAATTGTGTTTTTAATTTAATTTCAGGAGAATTATAAGCAATTGGGCTTGAATCCGAAATTGGGCTTGAACTTGAAGAGAGCAGACAATTTTATCCTACCAAATCTTATCTTATCTAGATTTTATCTCATCTAGATATTATTTCATCTAGATTTTATCTTATCTTATCTAGATTTTATTCCATCTAGATTTTATTTTATCAAATCTTATCTTATCTTGTCCAGATTTTATTTTATTAATGGGCTTGGACTTAAAACAGATTTGTAAGCTTTGGGGCTGAGAACCTATATAACAGCACCAAGGTTTTAGTTTTTAGAGTCCTTTTTGTTTTGGAGAGGAGAATAATTCTAGTATTCTCCACTTTCTACTACAATTTCATTTTCTACTGATTAATGGAAGGCTAAGTCTCCAACATTGTTTTCTCTTGAGGATCAAGCACAACTCTCTTTGAGGTTTTATTATTACTATTGAATTCTAATCATTTTTTCCTCTTCACCAATTACTCTGTATTTGTTGCTATTAATCCATGCATGCTTAGTGCTTGATTAATTGTCTCTATGCTTAATTTACGTTCATGCTTAATAATCAGTTTCGTTCATGATTAATTGGTGCATTTGTTGCTTAATCACATAATGACTACCTTATGTTAAATTTCGCTTAGTAATTTATTTTAGGGTTGGATTAAGTGGTTGAACTGATAAAGGATAAATTCTCGTAACCTAGGATAAGAGACTTGCTTGTGAATCAAGGGGAAACAACATATTTTAATTATGATATTTTCTAATTAAAATTTGCTCGTTGTTTAATTTACAAAAACAAACAACCCCCCAATTCGTTACTGTTTTATTACTATCTGTTATGAACGTTTGGTTGACCATTGCTCGTTGGGAGACGACCTAGGATCACTTCCTAGATACTGCATTTTTAATGTTTATTTGATTCAGGTACGACCTCCATCAAATTTGGCACTGTTACCGAGGAGCAGTGGGCCAAAGGTTCATAATAGTGTTTAGTTATCTTATTTTGTGTAGCGTTCTGTTTTGCATTTCAGTTGCATCTCCTTTTTAGTGACTGATTCAGCTTTGTGTTTTGCCGTGAACAATGCTGAACAGTGATTAGCGACTGGAAATTAGCGACTAATTTTGCAATTTAATTAGCGATTTTTGTTTTGATAGTTAGAGTTGTTATTTTTGGCAGATTTTTTGTGTGGTAACTTCTTTTGATCCATATTTTGTGTGAAAAATACCAGGAGCACTTGGTGTGGCAGTATTTGAGAGAGACAAAAATTTTGGGAACTTGTTTTTAGCAAAACTTAAAACGACCATAACTTTTGCTCCGGGTATCAGAATAACTATTATTATATATGCATTTGGGGTAGAAAAAAATTTCCCATTCTATGACAACACGCCGAAGCTAGTTGGGTTCTCCCAAACTCCAAAAATCAGCCGTTTACTAAGTTTTTTTTATTTTTCAAGTATTATTGTCCTATTTTTCTAAACTTTGCTTAGGTAGTTTTCATAGTTAGACTTTGAATTTTTGTTTGAAAATTTTTGTGCTATCTTTTCATGATTTTAGGGTGTTCCTCACAAAATTTCAGCTCATTTTGATATCATTTACCCCCTTGTTAGGTGCTTGTTGAGAAACACATTATTTGCTGCATATAGTGCATGACTAGGGGCAATCTAGGTGATTTACAACCCTTTGATCCTGAAATAGATAGAACCTTTCATAGATTAGTTAAGCATAGTGTGCATCTTGGTCATTCTATGCATTTTGAGCATTTTGAGCATTCTGTTGAGGGTGATTCTGAATATTCTGATTTTGAGCATTCCACTACTAATTTTCATACTGAGAACATGGCTCAACCTCCACCTCATGAGAGGACTCTTAGGGAGATGGCTGCACCTGATTTCACTTATGAAAACTTGTGCATTCAATATCCTGATGAAGGTGTTCAATATGTTCTCAAGACTGGACTAATACATTTGCTGCCCAAGTTTCATGGTCTTGCAGGTGAAGATCCTTATAAGCATCTTAAGGAGTTCCATATTGTTTGTTCCACCATAAAGCCCCCTGATGCCCAAGAAGATCATATCTTTTTAAAGGCTTTTCCTCATTCTCTGGAGGGAGTGGCAAAAGATTAGCTATACTACCTTGCTCCCAGGTCTATTTTCAGTTGGGATGACCTTAAGAGGGTGTTCTTGGAGAAATTCTTTCCTGCATCTAGGACCACTGCCATTAGAAAAGACATTTCAGGCATCAAGCAACTTAGTGGAGAAAGCTTGTATGAGTACTGGGAAAGATTCAATAAATTGTGTGCAAGCTGCCCTCACCACCAGATTTTTGAGCAACTCCTTCTTCAATATTTCTATGAGGGACTTAGCAACATAGAGAGGAGTATGATTGATGCTGCCAGTGGTGGAGGTCTTGGTGATATGACCCCTGCTGAGGCTAGGAATTTGATTGAGAAGATGGCTTCCAACTCCCAACAATTAGTGCAAGAAATGATGCTATTGTCCTTAGAGGAGTCCATGAGGTGGCCACAGATTCATCTTCATCTACTGAAAATAAAAAGCTAGAAGGAAAACTTGATGCCTCGGTCAACCTGGTTACTCACCTTGCCATGAATAAGAAATCTACACCTGTTGCAAGAGTCTGTGGTCTATGTTCTTCTGCAGATCACCATACAGATCTCTGTCCTTCTTTGCAGCAATCTGGAGTCAATGAGCAACCTGAAGCTTATGCTACAAACATTTATAATAGACCTCCTCAGCAAAAAAACCAACAACAACAAAATAATTATGACCTTTTGAGCAATAGATACAATCCAGGTTGGAGGAATCATCCAAATCTGAGATGGAAAAGTCCTCCACAACAACAACAGCTTGTCCCTCATTTCCAGAATGCTGCTGGTCCAAGCAAGCCATATGTTCCTCATCCAATACAGCAACAGCAATAGCAGCAGTCACAACAAAGACAATAAGCAACTGAGGCTCCTCCTCAACCTTCCTTAGAAGAGTTAGTGCGGCAAATGGCCATCCAGAATATGCAATTTCAGCAAGAGACAAGAACCTTCATTCAGAGTCTGACAAATCAGATGGGGCAGATAGCTATTCATATGAACCAAGCTCAGTTCCAAAATTTTGACAAATTGCCTTCACAAACTGTGCAGAATCCGAAAAATGTGAGTGCCATCACCTTGAGGTATGGCAACCAAATTCAAGTGCCTCCACCAGTAGCAGCACCTGCACCTGAACTTGTCAAGCTTCATTCTACACCTGAAAAAGAGGATGAGATAGTTGCACAAAAGAAAAAGCTTCCTAACAAAAATTTTCATGCAGGTGGACCTTCTTCTAGTAATTCTGACTTACAGCAGGCTCCTATCCCTCTTCCATTCCCACCTAAAGCAATTCCAAACAAAAAAATGGAAGAAGCGGAAAAGGAGATCTTGGAGACTTTCAGGAAACTAGGGGTGAACATACCTCTGCTAGATGCCATCAAGCAAATTCCAAGATATGCCAAGTTTCTAAAGGAGATGTGCACACAATAAAGGAAGCTTAAAGGCAATGAAAGGATTAGCATGGGTAGAAATGTGTCAGCATTGATAGGTAAATTTGTTCCTCACATTCTTGAGAAATGTAAGGACCCAGGTACTTTCTGTATACCTTGCATTATTGGGAACAATAAATTTAAGAATGCCATGCTAGATCTAGGAGCATCAGTTAGTGTCATGCCTCTGTCCATTTTCAATTCTTTATCTCTTGGACCTTTGCAATCTACATATGTGGTGATTCATTTGGCAAATAGAAGTGTTGCTTACCTCGCAAGTTTCATAGAGGATGTGCTAGTTCGGGTTGGTGAACTTATTTTTCCTGTTGATTTTTATGTTCTTAATATGGAAGCGGGATTTTCCCGTGGTTCAGTTCCAATTATTTTAGGCAGGCCATTTATGAAAACAGCCTGAACAAGATTGATGTTTATGTTGGCACATTGTCTATGGAATTTGGTGATATTGTTGTTCATTTAAAAATTCTTGATGCCATGAAACATCCATCTGAGGATCATTCTGTTTTTCGTGCTGAGATAATTGATAAGATTATTGATGATTATATGTTTGATTTTGACAATGTTCTTCATGGTAGGAAACATCCATTTTTATCTGATTTGTATACTTATCATTCCTTATGCATTGAATCTGAATCTGAGTTTGAATTTGATCATGTGTCTGATTTTTATGCTGAGAATGAATCTGAATTTGAGTCTGGTTCTGATTTTCTGGGTGTTGTACCTCTTGATCTTGATTTTTTAGAGTCAGAATGCACTAACCATGTTGCAGGAAGTACATATACTTCTGACTTGCTTTATGAGGTACAGGCTGAGGAACCTTCTTCTTCTCCTACCATGGTTCCTCCCACTGTTCAGCCACCACCCACACCAGACTTGAAGCCCTTACTAGCAACCCTCAAATATGCTTACATGAAGGACAAGGAAAAATTTCCAGTGATCATCTCTGCCTCCCTTGCTGTTGAGCAAGAGGAGAAGTTGTTGCTAGTTCTCAAGAAGCACAAGAAAGCCATTGGATGGACTTTAGCAGACATTCCTGGTATTAGCCCATCTACATGCATGCATAGGATACTTTTAGAGGATGAGACTAAGTTAGTGAGGCAGCCACAACGACGACTTAACCCCGTCATTCTAGATGTGGTGAAAAAGGAAGTGACCAAGCTCTTGTAAGCTGGAATCATCTACCCCATTTCTGAAAGCCAGTGGGTGAGTCCAATCCAAGTGGTTCCTAAGAAGACAGGCCTCACAATGATCAAGAATGAAAATGATGAGCTTATCCCCATAAAAGTGCAAAACAACTGGCGAGTCTGCATTGATTATAGGAGGCTGAATCTGGTAACCAGAAAAGATCATTTTCCCCTGCCTTTCATTGATCAAATGCTTGAGCTCTTGGCAGGTAAGTCTCATTACTGTTTTCTTGATGATTTTTTTGGTTATTTACATATTCATATTGCTCCTAAGGATCAAGAAAAAACCACATTCACCTGTCCCTTTGGCACTTTTGCCTATAGGAGGATGCCCTTTGGCCTATGCAATGCCCCTGGCACCTTCCAGCGGAGTATGCTTAGCATTTTCAGTGACTTTTTAGAGAGTTGCATAGAGGTGTTTATGGATGATTTTACTGTTTAGGGATCCTCTTTTGATACATGTTTGGATAGTCTGGATAGAGTTCTTAGTAGATGCATTGAAACTAACCTTGTGCTGAATTTTGAAAAATGTCACTTCATGGTAGAACAATGTATAGTTTTAGGGCATATCATTTCCAGTAGAGGCATAGAGGTAGACCCTGCAAAAATAGATGTTATTTCACAATTGCCTTACCCCTCTTGCATGTGAGAGGTTCGTTCTTTTCTTGGTCATGCAGGGTTTTATAGGCGCTTTATCAAGGATTTTATCAAAGTGACCCTTCCACTATCCAATCTCCTGCAAAAGGAGGTGGAGTTTGATTTTGATGACCGATGTAAAGAGGCTTTTGATTGCCTCAAGCGTGCGGTGACTACCACCCCTATCATTCAGGCACCTGATTGGACAGCCCCATTTGAGCTAATATGAGATGCATCCAATTACGCATTGAGGGCTATCCTTGCTCAAAAGATTGATAAGCTGCCTCAGGTGATCTACTACGCTTCCAGAACTTTGGATGCTGCTCAAGAAAATTACACTACCACAGAGAATGAGCTATTAGTGATAGTTTTTGCTCTTGAAGAATTTCGTTCATATTTGCTTGGTACTCGTGTTATTGTTTATATTGACCATGCAGCTCTGAAGTACCTATTGAAGAAGGTTGAATCAAAGCCTAGATTGATCAGGCGGATGCTTTGGCTCCAAGAGTTTGATTTGGAGATCCATGATCGGAGTGGTGCACAGAACCTCGTGGTTGACCATCTGAGTAGGATTGAGCGTGTATCTACGGACTCACCCATTCAGGATGAATTTCCGGATGACCATTTGTACATTCTGTATAGTATTTCTGAGTCTTTCCCCACTCCTTGGTTTGCTAATATTTTGAATTATTTGGTTGCTTCTGTTTTTCCTCCCTTAGCATCTAAAGCTCAAAATGATAAAATTAAGAGCGATGCTAAGCATTATATTTGGGATGACCCCTATTTGTGGAAGTTATGCAGTGACCAGGTTATTAGGAGATGCATTCCAGACCATGAGATTGACTCAGTCTTGTAATTCTTGCATTCTTCCGCACCAGGTGGCCATCTTGGCATACAGAGGACAACTCGCAAGGTGCTTGACTGCGGTTTCTCTTGGCCCACCATCTTCAAGGATGCGTGGAGAATCTGGAGCACTTGTGAGCCTTATCAGAGAGCAGGCGGCTCACCTTTATGAAGACAACAAATGCCTCAACAACCCATGTTATTCTGTGAGGTGTTTAATGTCTGGGGTATAGATTTTATAGGGCCTTTCCCTGTCTCTTTTGGTTTTGTTTATATTCTCCTTGCTGTTGATTATGTTTCAAAATGGGTGGAAGCCAAACCCACCAGAACTAACGATGCTAAGGTCGTTGTGGATTTTGTTAGATCTAATTTGTTTTGCTGGTTTGGAATCCATAGAGTCATCGTTAGTGATCAAGGCACCCATTTTTGTAACAGATCCATGTATGCCTTGCTAAAAAAGTATAGGGTCGTGCACATAATTTCCACACCATACCACCCCCAAACTAATGGGCAGGCTGAGAATTCAAATAGGGAGATAAAAAGGATCTTGGAGAAGATTGTGCAGCCGAACAGAAAGGATTGGAGCACCAGGCTAGATGATGCTCTTTGGGCGCATAGGACTGCCTACAAAGCACCCATAGGAATGTCTCCTTATCAGGTTGTCTTTGACAAGGCATGTCATCTTCCTGTAGAGATAGAGCACAAAGCCTACTAGGCTGTAAAGACCTGCAACTTCTTTATTGATCAGGCTGGAGAGGAAAGGAAGTCGCAACTAAGTGATCTAGATGAGATTCATTTAGAAGCCTATGAGAATTCCAAATTCTACAAGGAGAAGACCAAGAAGTTCCATGACAGCTTGATAGCTAAGAAGGACTTCGTGGTTGGACAGAAAGTTTTATTGTAAAACTCTAGGTTCAGACTCATGAGTGGTAAGTTGAGGTCAAAGTGGATTGGTCCTTTTGTGGTGACTAATGTTTTTCCTTATGGTACAGTTGAGATCAAAAGTGAGTCCACAGATAAGAGCTTCAAGGTCAATGGACACCAGCGGGAACCATTCCTCACAAATCCCTCCTTAGGGGATGTAGGGGGGGAAGAGACCTCATTACTTCCCCCTATTTTTCTTCCCCCATGACTTAGGGAGTTTTCTTTTTCTATCCCCTTCTTTACTTTTATTGCACTTGTCCAAATTTATTGATTGTTTTTATTGTTCTTGATCTTATGATTGTGCCACATTGAGGCCAATGTGTTGTTTAAGTGTGGGGGGGGGGGGGGGGGGGAGATTGTTCTTTAATTTTGTTGGGTATTCTAGTTTAATTTTATTAGTTTTTTTGTTTTAGGTTAATTTTGTTATTTTTGTTTTATTTTTGTGTACAACATTGCATGTTCCTCTTTGAATTTTGGGTTATGTACAGGTAATGGGTTATTGTTTTTGAAATAGGAGTTTCTTGGCATTTTGTGAATTGAAACCCTTGTTTTTCTCTACATGTCAAGTTAGTTTTGAAAGTTTGAATTCAAGTTGATAGATTTACCATTGGTGAGAATTTGAGCCATCATCATCTATTTTATTCGGTGTGTTTTGCCCCATTGATTGCTTGCACAATAGCCTTGGCTTGACTCTTGTTGATACTTCTTGCTTCACATGCATGTTGGGAGATGATTTAGGCATTTTATTCTTATAAGCCTCTAGCCAAATGAGCTTACCTTGAATTAATTCCTTTGATAGCCCCTTTGAGCCTATGTTCCCCTTTCTTTGTTTTGAAGCTCATTACAAGCCTTAAGTGAAAAACCATGATTTCACCCACCCTTAAGGAATTTTGGAGCTTTGGAATTGTTTTGGGAATAAGTGTGAGGGGGGGGGGGGGGGGTATGTGTCATTGGATGATATGTTTTCATTGGCCATGCTTGATGATGTATACATATATTGCCTAATTGTTGTTTTATTTTTCAAATGCTTTCAATTGCTACTGTCCACATTAAAAAAAAATCAAATAAAAACAAAAATGAAGTTGAATAAATGAGGTCTTGGTTTGAAGACTTGGATTGGTTGAAGACTTGGTTGATTTTGTTTTTGGTTTACTTTTTAATGCTTAATTTATAATTTTGGTTTTGGGGTTTACTACTTTTTCTTACTTCCCACTTATTCCCCATTGCTCCTCTATTCCTTTGGGTTTTAGCTACTATCTCATACTTTCATCTACCTTGTCCTTGGCCCCATTACAACCTTAAAAGACCTTTTGATCCTCATGTGCATGTGCTTGTGATGTGGTTGTCAATTTTAGAGTCTTGTCAAGTCTATGTGGTGTTTGTTTTCATGGGTGCTCTGAGAGTAAATAGTAGCCTCTAACACTTGAGAGACAGAGTGCATATCTTGTGAGGCTTTATCACTTTTCATTCTTGGGCTGATTGACTATCTTGCCATGTTTGAGATGCTTGGATGATTTTCATGACGACCTTGACTCTTTAACTCTTTATGTGTTGGATGTTACCCATTCTTTTCATTCCTTGAGATTCATTGAGAAATATGTAATTATTGTTGTGTCTGTCTGTTTCTCTTTAATGTCTTTGGATTTGTACCTTGCTTTGTTTTTTTTTTTTTTTGCCTAGGAGTGCAAAAGGCTAACTGTGAGGGGATTTGATGTGTCATCATTTTCTCCTATTTCTTAACCCTTTTTGTCACCATTTTAATTACTGATTAGCCTTAATTGTCAAATTAATTATGCAGTTTTATCATTTGGGCCTACTGGATTAATTTTATATTTTTAATTTAATTTCAGGAGAATTATAAGCAATTGGGCTTGAATCCGGAATTGGGCTTGGACTTGAAGAGAGCAGACAATTTTATCCTACCAAATCTTATCTTATCCAGATTTTATCTCATCTAGATATTATTTCATCTAGATTTTATCTTATCTTATCTTATCTAGATTTTATTTTATCAAATCTTATCTTATCTTGTCCAGATTTTATTTTATTAATGGGCTTGGACTTAAAACAAATTTGTAAGCTTTGGGGCTGAGAACCTATATAACAACACCAAGGTTTTAGTTTTAAGAGTCCTTTTCGTTTTGGAGAGGAGAATAATCCTAGTTTTCTTCGTTTTCTACTACAATTTCATTTTCTACTGATTAATGGAAGGCTAAGTCTCCAGCGTTGTTTTCTCTTGAGGATCAAGCACAACTCTCTTTGAGGTTTTTTTTTATTACTATTGAATTCTGATCAGTTTTTCCTCTTCACCAATTACTTTGTATTTGTTGCTATTAATCCATGCATGCTTAGTGCTTGATTAATTGTCTCTGCGCTTAATTTACGTTCATGCTTATTGATCAGTTTCGTTCATGATTAATTGGTGCATTTGTTGCTTAATCACATAATGACTACCTTATGTTAAATTTCGCTTAGTAATTTAATTTAGGATTGGATTAAGTGGTTGAACTGTTAAATGATAAATTCTCGTAACCTAGGATAAGAGACTTGCTTGTGAATCAAGGGGAAACAACATGTTTTAATTATGATATTTTCTAATTAAAATTTGCTTGCTGTTTAATTTACAAAAACAAACAACCTCCCCCAATTCGTTACTATTTTATTACTATCTGTTATGAACGTTTGGTTGACCATTGCTCGTTGGGAGACGACCTAGGATCACTTCCTAGATACTGCATTTTTAATGTTTATTTGATTCGGGTACGACCTCGATCACCAGTGCTTTAAAACGTTAAGATTTCAAATATCAAGAGTTACAATTTGTGTTTAAACATTTTTATAATTGTGTAATCAATTACACAATACTTGTAATCAATTACCAGTGTTACTAAACGTTTTAATTTTCAAAATTCAAAATGAAGAGTCACATTTGTTGATGTGTAACCGATTACACCTTAATGATAATCGATTACCAGTGACTGATTTAAAAATACATTTCCAAAAGTCACAATTCTTCAAGTGAATTATTTCTGAAGATTCTTTCAAAAGTCACAACTTTTTAAGTGACTAGTTTTTAAAGAAATTACCAAGAGTCACAAGCTTTGACTTGAGTTATGAAGAGATTATAAATGTGGCCATGGCATGAATTTCAAATGATTAACAATCAAGAAATTTATCTTTCAATCTTCTCTCAACATCATTCAATATCTTTCAACTCTTTCTACAGAATTTTCTGATTCATTTATCTTCATCTTTCTAAAAGTTTTTGTTTAATACTTTCTCTTTTAAGAAAATTTTTTTGATAAAAAAATCATGCTATTTATCTTTTTCATTCTCTTCTTCCTTTGCCAAAAGAATGAAGGACTAATCGCCTGAATTCTTTTGTGTCTCTCTTTTCCCTTTCCAAGAGAATTCAAAGGACCCCGCTTGAGAATTCTTTTGATTCTTCCCTTCCCCTTAAGCAAAAGATTTCAAAGGTCTAACCGCCTGAGATATATTTTATTTCCCCTTTACAAAGATTCAAACGACTAACCGCCTGAGAATTCTTTGTCCCAACACATTGGAGGGTACATCCTTTGTGGTACAAGTAGAGGGTACATCTACTTGGAGATTGTTATACTGAGAACAAGAGAGGGTACATCTCTTGTGGATCAGTTCAAGTGGAGGGTACATCCACTTGGGTTTTCAAAGAGAACAAGGGAGGGTACATCCCTTGTGGATCTTGGGCTTGTAAAGGATTTTACAAGGTTAAAAGAAATCTCAAGAACCGCAGGTTGCTTGGGGACTAGATGTAGGCACGGGTTGTTGCCGAACCAGTATAAAATTCTTGTGTTTATCTTCTTCTTCCCTACACTCTTTAATTTCCGCTGTGTACTTTTATTTATCGCTTTTACTTTTGGTTAAGTTTCTATTTCTGTTCTTTACTTTTTTAACTTAGTAGTAAAAGCCTAATTGAATCTAGTAACATTAAGAAGGATAGGTTTTTTAATTAGTCAAGATATGTTCATAATTAATTCAACCCCCCTTCCTAATTATTCTGAGGCCACTTGATCTAACACTTGGGACTAAATCTATTTGGTGTTCTATTCCCCTTAAAGGAGGTAGCCCAGGGGGTATCTCTTTGGGAAATATATCATCAAATTCATGTAAGAGTTCTTGGACCTTTGGGGGCAAGGTCTCAAATGTAGGAATTGTGGCAGTGCTAAGGGATGAGTGCTAAGGGATGTTTCCCTTGATAGGAGAAGGTAGAAAGATTGTTTAAGAAGGAGTTCTCTTTTAATATCACCTTTTGTTGCAAAATGATTTTCCTTCTTAACAATCTTCTTGGAGGAATCCTTTTCCTCTTTTTCCTCCCCCTTGGCCTTTGAAGACAAGGCCTTACTATCCTTCTTTTTCTTTTGTTTTTCTAGTTTTTCTTCCTCAGCCCTCTTATCTTTCATAGTTAGTTGATCTTTGGCCACCTGTGAAGGTGTTTGAGGATGCAACACAAATTTAGTGCCAAGATGGGTGAGGGTAATCTCATTAGTTAGGCCATTGTAAATGATCTTCCTATCAAATTACCACGGCCTTCCTAAAAGAATATGTCCTGCCTCCATAGGAACTATATCACAATTAACTTCATCCTTATATGTCCCAATGGAGAAAGGTACATTTATTTATTGATTAACTATCATTTCCACTTGCCCATTGAGCCATTGAAGTTTATAAGGTTTTAGGTGGGGGATGATAGTGAGGTTCAACTTGGAAACTAATCTTGTCTACAACAATTGCAACAAGATCCAGTATCCACAATGAGAGAACAAGTTTTATCTAAAATTTTGCATCGTGTATGAAAGATGTTCTCTCTTTGGGATTGAGATAGATTACAAGATTGACCTCCAAGGAGCCTTCTAACCATTAAGAGGTCACCTTCTTCATGGGGGTAGAATTCCTCACTAGACTCTTCATCCCTTACTTCATCTTCACATCCACTAGAGGAAGGGCAAGAAGTAGTCTCCTCTTGACTACTATAAATGTCTTGACCCCTCATGATCGTGGTTTTCTTTGTGGGGCATTGAGAGGCAATGTGACCTCTCCCTTGACATTTGAAGCATTTAATGTTGCTAGTCCTTTCTTGGGAACTAGTCTTAGGGGTGTATTTCTCTATGGTCTTACCCTTATCTTCCTTGGGTTTTGAAGGTGCAGCCCCCAAAATTCCTTGGGCTTGGTCCTTCCTTGGATAAGAGTGAGAGCCATAAGATTTTGAAGAAGGCTTTCTTTTAAGTTGTTGCTTCACTCTTATATAAAGTTGGACTAGCTCATCTAGGTCCCTATATGGAAGGAGTTCAACCTTGTCCCTCACTTCCATATTAAGCCCACTAAGGAACCTAGCTATGTTTGTTCTTTCCTCCTCCCTAAGTCCAGCTCTTAAAAAGAGTAGTTCCATTTGTTGTCTATATTCTTCAACACTCATACTCCCTTGTCTAAGCCTTTGGAGCTTGTCCATAAGCTCCCTTTCATAGTAGGAAGGAATATGCCTCTTCCTAAGGGCACTCTTAAGATCATTCCAATACTCTACTGGAGGATCCCCATGAATCTTTCGTTCCCTAACAAGGGAAGTCCACCAATAGAGGGCATACCCTTGAAAGCTAAGGGTAGCCAATGGAACTTTTCTCTCTTTGCTAATATGATGGCAAACAAAAAGTTGTTCAACCTTCATTTCCTAATCTATGTAGGCCTCAACATTATCTTTTCCATGGAAATATGGGAGACTAATGTTAACATCTTGAGGCCTTCTATCCCTTCCTCTTCTTTGGGAGTGATGTTTAGTGTGTGAACTATGGCGCCCTCTATAATAGTCGCTAAGTTCTTCACTTAAACTCTTGCAAGAGTAATGACTACTATAGGAGGCATGTTTCTCTCTTTTCATTTCTTTCATTATTTTTCTTCTTTCTCCCTCTCTTATTTTCTCTCTTTCATCTTGACTTATTTCTTCCACTCTTTTTTTTTTCCTTTTTCTTTTCTCTCTTGTTTTTCTTTCCACAACTTAAGGGATCTCAAATAATCTAATATCTTATACAAGGGGTCCATAGGAGTAGAACCCTCACCATTAGCACTAGATGAAGAATGAAGACGCATGTTGGTTCCTAAGTTATGGTTCTTTCTTGTTGGGGGGTTTGAAAACAAAAGGTAAAAGAAACTATGGTTGAAACTACCCAAAATAAACACTAAAAAAAGGTGTAAAAGATAAGGTAAAAACTAACTGGTTTGTACGTTTAACATCACCCCTAAACATGGAACATGTAACAAACAACCAATATGCAAAAGAAAGTAAAAAAAAAACATAATTTTAATAATCTTCAACTCTTTGTGCACTTGATCAATCTTCATCTTCAACTCTTCAATCCACTTGCCTTTAATGGGAACAACCCAATCAAAATAATCACAATTTCCACGACCCTGGACATAAAATTTGGTTACTAAGTCATTATTAACCAACAACAAAAATTAAAAAAAATAGAGCATGAGAGCAAATTGAAACAAACTTTGGCAATGTGCAAGTATAGAAAAACCTCCTTGGATTGTTTCTAGTATTGGATGTTCAAATCACACACTTCTTTCCATAATGACATTATTCAACATTTCAGTGAGTCCAACCTCCCCTTGAGCTCAAAGACTGAGATTCACCATACTCATTCATTTTGCGTTCATCTCCACCTTCAATAGCCACAAAGCTAAGATAATAAAAAATCAAGAAACACCCAAGGAGGGGGAAGAACAAAAAGTTGATTCATTCATTCATGCAAAACAATATATAAGAAGGAGGAAGAACAAGTAGTTGTTGCAAGTCTAACGGTCAATTGGAGAAAGGATAAAATAAAATCGTTACTGAAAAATTAGTCCCTATGTCAATGCGAGTAAATTTTTCGTGACATTTTCATTCCTACGTGCCGCATAGGCGGCTTCACTACCATTAATCGATGAAAGTTAACAATGAGGACAAATTTTTTGCACTTTTTACACTTTTGAGAGCTACATTTTGAATTTTCATATTTCAAAAATGAATTTTTCTTTGCTTCACACTTTTAGGAGTGAAAATGATTATTTATAATGTGGTCAAACAAAAACATTTTGCTGGTAATAATGTTGGTTAAATTATTTTACGTACTATTTATGGAAAAATGTTTAGTTATTGTTATTATAAAGAATTTTAATTACTGAAAAATGACTGAATGTATAGTCACAAGTTTCACTTTTCAATGTCAATAAATAATTTTTATTTCTATTTGATGAAAGAGCAATGATAATGTTGACTTTCTTTGATATTCAATCCTTAATTTATATATCTTTTCAAAAGTTTTGAATTACTAATTATTTTTTAATTGTTGTGTTATGGGTTAAGATGTTTATATTGAAACTAGATTGTAACCCGTGCGCATCCGCACGGGTTGTCTGGTTATTTATTTAGTAAGCATCAGATCTTTTTTTGCAAGATAGGAATAAAAAAATGCATTTTTTGTTTTTTACTTCTAAGTTATAAAAATTGTAAATTTGCACTTATTTAAGCACAAGATAGTTATGTTACAGACCAAATTAAAGATATTAAGCATAACAAACATTTTTGTTCTTTAAGAAAATATAAATTATTTTTGTTTTTTTTATTTAGAATTTTCATTTTTATTGTATTATATATATAATACAATAAAAATGAAAAGAAATTAATATTAATTTATGAATAAAACTAAAAAAAATGAATAAAATAAGATAAAACCCTCAAAAATTCCTTCTTTGATTTGAACTTATCTAGTTCAAAATATTTTTTTATTCAGGGAAAAAAATTGAATAAATCACATCTTAATAGAATTGTACGTAATGATCAATAAATTTTAATTTTTTAAAAGGAAGCAAACATGCATGACTACATCAGCATAATAATAATAATAATAATAATAATAATAATAATAATAATAATAATAATAACCATATATAATTTATCTATGAAGGGGAAAATGATGCACATATATAATTAAATTCAGATTTTGCATATACGTCCAGTCCAACAATTAGTAGTAAGGCTTACATTTTGCAAGGTAATTTACATAAGAGATAATAAACCTTTTCTTATGTTTTTTTTCATGTAAATTTTAAAATTGTTCCCTTGCTGGTTGTCATTATAAATCTTGGATGAAACATTAAACTCCTTTTGTCAATAGTCAGTATGAATTTAACAAATTTATCATAATCCTTTTGTGGACTGTCTACTTCTTTATCTATGAATAGAAAATGATGCACATATATAATTAAATTCAGATCTTGCATCCACATAAGATGTTACATTAAATAAAAGCTGAACAACACACATGTTGTATGTAAATACTTCTGCTTTCACACAAACCTAAAGAGTAGCTCTCTTCTGCTAATATCTTTGTCAAGTGTTAAGTAAAAGCATGAATGTGAGCATGCTCACCTATTTCAGGTATCTTCAATATCCCCTGTTGTTCTCCAACTATTTCCCAGAGTTTTGGCCCAAGTTGCTGGGTCTTGCCATCCCCTATGTTTGAGTAGCATTGCAGCATAAAATATTTAAGTCAATTCTTAGGATATACAAATTGCATAAATAATAAGAAAGATACTTAGTGTAAAAAGAAGAAATATAGTGAAATGCACAATCAAAATCTTTAGATACAATTTCAGAGGAAGATGCCGTTTTTTATGCTTCTTTTCCCCTTCATACAAATGTCCATGGAATTAATAATGAAAATGAGATGCTCCCTATCAAACTTGGTAGAGAAGAATACTTATTCACATATAATAATCCCCCTTATTGTTGGATCAAGTGACCTCGAAATAATTAAGAAATGGGGATTGAATTAATTATTAATGTGTCTTTACTAATTAAAAAA
This sequence comes from Glycine max, assembly GCF_000004515.6. NCBI lineage: Eukaryota > Viridiplantae > Streptophyta > Magnoliopsida > Fabales > Fabaceae > Glycine > Glycine max. The sequence goes on from NC_038250.2 coordinate 24,998,168, forward strand.
TTTATCCTTCTTAATGTTACTAGATTCAACTAGGCTTTTACTACTAAGTTAAGAAAGTAAAGAACAGAAACAATAACTTAACCAAAAGTAAAAGCAACAATGATTTTCTCTGAAACCTATATGCTAAATGTCCTTGTCATGCTCATGCTTGATAACACATTTTTCATAATCAAAGGATACTTTATATCCTTTATCACATAATTGACTAACACTTAATAGACTATGCTTTAAACCTTCTACAAGTAACACATTTTCAATGGGAGTAGAGGAACTCGTACCTATTTTGCCGACTCCAATGATTTTGCCTTTGTTGTTGTCATCGTATGTAACATGTCCACTTTTCTTGGGGGAAATGGTTGTAAATTTGGATAAATTTCCCGTCATATGCTTGGAACATCCACTGTCGATGTACCACTTCTTCCTTACAGATTCTTCTCGTTGTTCTCATGAGATTTTGTCATGAGACATAAGTTGGCTTGATCTTCATCATGATCTTGAAATGATTTCAGATTTGACCTATACCTGAAATTTCTTTTGACAAACATGGAATTTAAAGAGGCCATTAATCTTGAAGTTGTGAAACTTTTCTCAAGAAACCTGGCTCTGATACCACTTGTTGGATTAAGTGGCCTCAGAATAATTAAGAAGAGGGGTTGAATTAATTATTAATGTGTCTTGACTAATTAAAAAATTATCCTTCTTAATGTTACTAGATTCAACTAGGCTTTTACTACTAAGTTAAGAAAGTCAAGAACAAAAACAATAACTTAACCAAAAGTAAAAGTGGCAATTAAAAGTACACAGCAAAAATTAAAGAGTGTAAGGAAGAAGAAGACAACACAAGATTTATACTGGATCGGCCACAACCCGTGCCTACATCCAGTCCCCAAGCAACCAACGATTATTGAGATTTCTTTCAACCTTGTAAAATCCTTTACAAGCCAAAGATCCATAAGGGATGTACCCTCCCTTGTTCTCTTTGAACAACCACGTGAATGTACCCTCCACTTGAACTGATCCACAAGAGATGTACCCTCTCTTGTTCTCAGTATAACAACCCAAGTAGATGTACCCTCTACTTGTACCACAAAGGATGTACCCTCCAATGTATTAGGACAAAGAATTCTTAGGCGATTAGTCCCTTGAATTCTTTGTGAGGGGGATACAAAAGATATCTCAGGCGGTTAGTCCTTTGAAATCTTTTGTAAGAAACAGAAGATATCTCAGGCGGTTAGTCTTTTGAAATCTTTTGTCAAGAGGGAGAAGGGAGAATCAAAAGAATTCTCAGGTGGTTAGTCCTTTGAATCTTTTGGCAAGAGAAAGAAGTGAATAAAGAATAATAATACCACAAGTTTTCGGTCAATGAACTTTTCTTGAAAGAAAAAGTATTGAACAAAAACTTTTTAGAAAGATGAAGAAAATCTATTATGCATGAAAAGAATCAGTAAGTTCTGTAAAAGCAGTTATGAAAATTCATGTCATGGTCACATATTTATAATCATTTGATGACTCAAGTTAAAGTTTGTGACTCTTGGAAATTTCTTTAAAACTAGTCACCTTTTAAAAGTCGTGACTCTTTTTGAAAACTAGCCACTTAAAAAGTTGTAACTCTTTTGAAAAACTCTTCAGAAACAAGTTACTTTAAGAATTATGAATTTTGGTAAATTTTTTTTCGAAACCAGTCACTGGCAATGGATTACCATCATAGTGTAATCGATTATACATCAACAGATGTGACTCTTCATGTTTAAATTTGAAAATCAAAATGTTTAGAAACACTGATAATCGATTACAAGTATTGTGTAATCGATTACACAAGTTTAAAATGATTTGAAATTTTTTTATAACTAGTTGTGACTCTTGAAATTTGAAACCTAACATTTTAAAACATTGGTAATCGATTACATGCTCAAGGTAATCGATTACCGCTTTGTAAATCAGTTTTGAAAACAATGTTGGCTATTGGTAATCGATTACTACCTTCTGTTAATCGATTACAAGAGAGTAAAACTCTTTGGTAAAAGATTTTGTGAAAAATTCTTGTGCTACTCAATGTTTTGAAAAACTTTTTTAGTACTTATCTTGATTGAGTCTTCTCTTGATTCTTGAATCTTGAGTCTTGAATCTTGATTTTGATTGTTCTTGAATCTTGATTCTTGAAACTTGATTGTTCTTGAATCTTGATTCTTTGAAACTTGATTCTTGAAGCTTTTTGACTCCTGATTCTTTGGAACTTGCTTAACTCTTGGTTCTTTGGCATCATCAAAATAATCTTAGAAGTCATTGCTTCCACACTTATCATTTCATTCAAATTAGTTTATACATAAGCTAATTTGAAGAAGATCAGAGGTCTTTCATTTAGCTTCTCCAAAAGCTTATTTTAACTTGTTCATAAGCTAATTTTGACTTATGAGAGAAGCTTACTTCAATTTACCTTCTTATTTTCTTCTTCTATAAGTGCTTATTGAGAAGTTTTTCCAAACAGAGCCTTATTCATTTTCAACATGTGACAATCAGCACCTTGATTCTTCTATCAATTGAAAATGAGTAAAAACACATTAAACTAAACAAATTATGAAAATCATAAACTACTATGGAGTATCTAGTAAGTAAGAAATATCCACACATTGTATTAAAAAAAGGCCGATTCACCAAGTAAAAAAAATAAAATCAGACAACCTTCTTCCTGAAGCAAATTTGTTTCATCTGCCTCATGTAGTTCTCTACAACTATACTCAGCAACCAACTTTTCACGGGCAAAGTCATCTTCCAAGCCATGCATGAAAAAATGATGTTCAATCAGAAATTGAAAATGAAAACAAAACTCATAAATTAAAGAATTTAATACGCATGCATTGTCAGCATAATCAGTTAATCAGAAATCATGGTAAGATAGTTATTATTATAAAAGTAAAAGAAATAACTGAAATTAAAAAAATTTTACATTGCCAACGTACATATCATCTATGACAATTATATAAAGGGGATATCATGTTATTTTGTACACATTTTTAAGACATTTTTACCCTTCAACTGATTTTTTTTTCTCCACTTACTTATCCTTTAACTAAGTAATTTCTGCAAACTACTATCAATATTTCGGGTGCTTCCCGAGTTCCTAGTACCACTGTGGCGTCCCTAAATTAATGACTGGTTTAATAGTAATAATTTAAATAACAAAAACCATGGTAGTTTTTTTTTTCTTTTTCTTTTTCATTTCTTTCTCTTTTCACCATAACTAGGTTTAAAAGGAAAATCCTAACTATAGAGTCCTGAATGGCCAGTTCACAACTCTATTCGGAGTCATTTCTTTCTTACCGCTCATAATCTCTAAACTAATTTGTTGTTTCAAAAGGAAAAATGTACTAGCCATTACTTTAGGTCGTCATGTGAAAATAAAAGAATAAAATACGGTCGATAAACTCTTTTACAAATAAAGTTGCAAATGCTTTCTTTTCGAGTAACAAGATTGATCCTAAATACATTCATCATTTAAAGCTGATCAAAATATGGGAGTTTTACAAAATACAGTGTCATCCAGAGCAAAGGTGTCCATAGTGGTGGCTTCAGCCACATGCATACAATCATCAAATTCCTATACATCAGGTCTACCCATACAAAAAAAAAAGAGTAAACCTAACAGTCAGTCCTAGATACACCCACCCTCAAAAGTATATAAAACTAGTCCGAAGAGCTGTCCACTATGATGAAGAGCCTCCGCTGATCGCCATCTCCCCTGGGCCACTATCCTCCGTAGAGTCTGCCTCAGATGCCGACATGGCTTCCTCGGGAGAATCCACCTCAAGAAGTGGATCCTCATCACCCTCTAGAAAGTCAAGGGCATCCACAGCAGGCTCAGGAGGTAGCTCTTCCAGATCCTCCCCAGGGTCTTCCTCGGATGACGTTACCTCGATCACTTGGACGGGCTCCACTAGACGATATGGTGTAGGCGTGGGTAGTATCCACTCCACCGTGCGCTGAAGCGTCCGTGCAGGTTCATCTGGATGCACCAAAGAAGTAGCCGTGAATCGAATGGTGCCCCGAAATCGGTACCTCGTGTTGCCTTCGAGGGTCTCCCAAGCTCCCTCTAGGCACTCCATCTCTACTCGATCACGGATTAGCTGCGCCGCCATCACGATCTACAAGAAAGAAAAGAAAGGGGTAGACTCTTTCACAAGAATCTAACTATGCCGCCGCACAATGCGTCTCATAACCACTACATGCAATTAAAAGGGATATCTTAAGGCTTTTCATCTCTGGTAATCGATTACACAGCCTTGGTAATCGATTACCAGAGGCTAAACTTGAATTACACAGCCTCAGGACATGAAATATGCAAAAATGCATTGTGTAATCGATTACACATGCCTGGTAATCGATTACCAGTGACCCATCCCTCTGTGTAATCGATTACACAGGCTTGTAATCGATTACCAGAGGCCTCCACAATGTTCCAGTCCCCTTTCTAAGCTTGGTAATCGATTACACCCCCTTGGTAATCGATTACCAGAAGCCCTCATGGCTTCCTGACCTCGTTTTCAAGCCTGGTAATCGATTACACCCCGTGGTAATCGATTACCAGAGACCATCTTAGCCTCCTGTCTTCACTTTTAAGCCTTGTAATCGATTACCCACCCTTGGTAATCGATTACCAGAGGCCATAATCCACATATCACACAAAATTCACAGCTGGCCAGCCACCACAAGCCTCCTTGCTTTGTGGTCTTTGTTCCTTTTAGCTGTTGACTGCCAGGAGCTCGCCTGTTTAGGTACATCACAGGTTCTCACTGACCGACTATGCCCGGGTTGGGTCGGGATTGGTCAAGCTTGGTTTTGGGCAATAGCACCCCACCTGACGTCCCCAAGGTCTCCTGACCCCCGCGACATATCTCCAGGTACCACTCTGTGGTCAACGAATAAAAGCAGGAAGTTCACCCTTCTACACTTCCTCATCTCAAGCTTGTAGGATTATGGGGTACCCATCACATGTGGTACTAGGTGGCGGTCGGGCAATGGTGCACAACAAGTTTTCCACATCCACAATGCGCGCATAAACCCACCATCCCCTGTTGCCCACCTCCAACTGAGCTCACGTACTCCCACGTAGCCCATATCCTCGTTTCTCTCAACACCGGGTCCCCATCAATCCTCCCAAGCTTCCACAACATCCAAGCAAAACAACATTCAAATAGCACAAGCTATCACAGCCAAGCAAAATAGAGCAAAGGCAGAAAACTCTGCCAAAACACCAACCAAATCACAGCTTTTCTCACTTAAAGACCCCAGTAACAATTCCTTCGTTCCGGTTCATTAACCGTTGGATCGACTCGAAAAGTTTACTGGAAGTCTTTAGTACATAAGCCTACATTTTGACCGTTGGGATCTACTAGAAAACATCCAGAACTCATTCTGCACTACTCTTTCCACAGCCAATCACACACCAACATTTTTCTGCACAAGCCAAAATCCTGCTGCACCTATTTTGACAGCAAAATTCTGCATAAGTGCAGATTTCGAAAATCACACTTCCCCTCATCCAATCTTGCCTAAATCAAATCCTACAAGTCCCAAATCATGTATCAATCATGTCTAAACCAAAGCCAAGCTTCAAAACACAGCAACACATAATCTAGGTGTCCAACACCCCTCCATTCAATGGGTTTTCTAGGTTTGAAAAGTGAAATTGAGAATGAGGTAAATTTGAAGCAAACTCTCACCTCACACAAGTCTATAACATCAATCTAAACTTGCTCAAACTGGATTTACACCTAAAATCTCACCGAATCAAAATTTGACTCTTCAACACCCAATTTTGCCCTAGAAATGGCTCTTTGGTCACTTTGATCATTCGTTCTTCTCTCTAGCACAGTCCAAGCTTTCTCCCAAGTCCTAAATGACATTTCAAGCTAGTATTAACTCACTTTAACCTCCATTTACCACAGAATTCAGACTTAACCTTCCAACTCTCAAAGCCTCACTCTTTTTCCACTCATAACATCACATTCTCACTTTCTAACCCTAGGTTAATTCTACCCTTCATCTCTAACAGTTTTCCATGAGCAATTTCAGCACATGAACATCACAAGCATCATCATAAAAAACCCTAAAACAGAATGGGTATGTCTAACTCATCCAAACATGGCAATTTCAACAAGCTTTCAACAAGAGTCTTCACAAATAACCATCATGAAGTAGAAAACTAACAAAACTACCCATCATATCTCCCAAAACCCCATACCCACGAAAATCAAAGGAGAAAGAAGTCCACCCAAACCTGAATTTTCGAAGTCCCACTCGTAGCCACGCATTTCACGACCCCGAAAATGCTCTCCTTTCACGATTTGGGGCAGAAATGATGGCCAAAGGTTGAAGCTTTGCTTGGAGCTTCAATGGAGAATGAAGAAGAAGAGAATGGCAACGTGAGGGAGAGAGAGAGCTGTCTGAAAAGTGTGGGGGCTGAGTGAAGAGAGAGAAAAGCTTTTTGGTTTTAAATAAAGGGTTTTCTCTTTTTCTATTATTTTATTTAAGCAATGCCACATGTCTCTATTTGAGTGGAGCCAAAAGGGCCCACTTTCCCTTTTGATTGTGACCCATACTCAGCCACAAAAGTGAGAAAAACCTGACCTTTGAAACGCTAAAATCCTTCCTCGGTTTGCGTACCATTTCTCTGGTTCCAGTTCCTCGCGTTTCTCTGCGTCCGTCGGGGCCAGTTTTCGAAAGTACGCAATATATATATCAAAACGCTCAGAATAAAACCCCGAGCGTGGTTCAGAGGTTGGTTTCGTTAAATTCCAAGTCGCATGCAAAATGATGATTTTTAACTAATTAATTAGGAATTAACCCATAACCTCCCAGTTATGGATTTCTCTTCCTTAATTAGTCTAACCCGCATATCTTGCCCCCACTACTCCTATTTCTACCAAGAACATATATGCATATACACTGAATAATATATATATATATATATATATATATATATATATATATATATATAATCATTCAAAATACATCGTTTCCAAAAATTCCAGGTAGAAATTTCCAGGATGTTACAACCACCACATATACGTTCAACAACAAGCTTTGCCATTTTCTAATTGAGCCAAGACTTGCACGTTGCACATATGGCTCACATAGAAAATAAACATGCTCGTGAAAAAAAAATTCCAAAATGCACTTTCATATTAGGAACATGAAATCCACCATCAATTGAGCAAAAACACTTCCCCTCATATGCGGAATAAGGATGTACAGAAGTAGTAGAAATTTTGTCTGATGATTAATGCATTTTCACATCAGAAGCAGCTAGCTAATATATCTATATCCGCCTAGGTAAAGACTGCAAGTCAAATGCTTAGTAGCCGAATGGTTGAAATGCTTAGTTTTATAAAAATAAATGTCACAAAAACAGAACTTGGGAAGGCATAAGTTAATTACATGGAAGTGTAACAAAGAGAATGACTTCATTTTCCACTTCACTGTCCATTGCTTATGAAACCAGTGTCCTTTCAGTATCTACACTTTGTTTAGGCTTCATAGGTGGCGGCAATTTTTCCAACACCCACTTTGATGAAGAATCAAGCCACAACCCTTTACTGGTTTCTTTGTGCTTGAAATCGGGAGCTTTTGCATTCCTCTGATAATCAAAATGAACTACTAACTCAATACAAAAAATTCTAATAAAGTAATATAAACTTGTAAAGATTTAAGAACACAAGGAAAAAACAGAAAATTGGATTACCTTATTTAATCTATTATCCCACCAGTTAGCATAGTTTTGCACCAAATCATGTTGGATCAAGTGGCCTTAGAATAATTAAGAAGGGGGTGGGGGTTGAATTAATTATTAATGTGTCTTGACTAATTAAAAAATTATCCTTCTTAACGTTACTAGATTCAACAAGGCTTTTACTACTAAGTTAAGAAAGTAAAGAACAAAAACAATAACTTAACCAAAAGTAAAACCTGCAATTAAAAGTACACAACGGAAATTAAAAAGTGTAGGGAAGAAGAAGACAAACACAAGATTTATACTGGTTCGGCCACAACCCGTGCCTACATCCAGTCCCCAAGCAACCAACGGTTCTTGAGATTTCTTTCAACCTTGTAAAATCCTTTACAAGCCAAAGATCCACATGGGATGTACCCTCCCTTGTTCTCTTTGAACAACCAAGTGGATCTACCCTCCACTTGAACTGATCCACAAGAGATGTACCCTCTCTTGTTCTCAGTATAACAACCCAAGTAGATGTGCCCTCTACTTGTACCACAAAGGATGTACCCTCCAATGTATTAGGACAAAGAATTCTTAGGCAGTTAGTCCCTTGAATTCTCTATGAGGGGGATACAAAAGATATCTCAGGCGGTTAGTCCTTTGAAATTTTTTGTATAAAGAGAAAGGGAAAAAGATATATCAGGCGATTAGTCCTTTGAAATCTTTTGTAAGAAACAGAAGATATCTCAGGCGGTTAGTCCTTTGAAATCTTTTGTCAAGAGGGAGAAGGGAGAATCAAAAGAATTCTCAGGCAGTTAGTCCTTTGAATCTTTGGGCAAGAGAAAGAAGTGAATGAAGAAGAAGAATAACACAAGTTTTCGGTCAATGAACTTTTCTTGAAAGAGAAAGTATTGAACAAAAACTTTTTAGAAAGATGAAGATCTGTTATGCATGAAAGGAATCAATAAGTTCTATAAAAGCAGTTATGAAAATTCATGCCATGTTCACATATTTATAATCATTTGATGACTCAAGTTAAAGTTTGTGACTCTTGGCAATTTCTTTCAAATTAGTCACCTTTTAAAAGTTGTGACTCTTTTTGAAAACTTGTCACTTGAAAAGTTGTGACTCTTTTGAAAAACTCTTCAGAAACAAGTTACTTTAAGAATTATGACTTTTCGTAATTTATTTTTCGAAATCAGTCACATGGTAATTGATTACCATCATAGTGTAATCGATTACACATCAACAGATGTGACTCTTCATGTTTAAATTTGAAAACATTTAGAAACATTAGTAATCGATTACAAGTATTGTGTAATCGATTACACAAGTTTAAAATGATTTGAAAATGTTTTATCACTAGTTGTGACTCTTGAAATTTGAAACCTAATGTTTTAAAACATTGGTAATCGATTACATGCTCAAGGTAATCAATTACAACTTTTTAAATCAGTTTTGAAAACAATGTTGGTGATGCAATCCTATCCCGCAAGGGCATTGGGTAGAAGACTCCAAGTAGATTGGGCTAGAGATCCAAGGGAAGGCCCTAAGGTTCTCATGAGCCTTAGGGTAGATTTCGAGCCCATGGGCTAAGCATGACCCGCTTATCTTTGTAAATATTAGAATAGGTTTTTTCTTCGTTTGGGCCTTGTATTTTGGCCATTCTAATAGTATAGGGTTTTAGCCTTGTATTTCGGGGCATTTTGAGTAGTCTTTGTAGTAAGGACTTTTTTTTTTTTGTATTTTCATGTTTTTTTTGTCATGGGGATGAGCTTAGCTATTATAGGGGGTGTGTAGCTAAGCTCTAGCTTCTCATCTCAAGGAGGTGAGCTTAGCTATTAGAGAGGTATGTGTAGCTAAGCTCTAGCTTCTTTAGGAATCTTCTTAAAGAAGCTTCTAAAGGAGGTGAGCTTAGTTATGAGAGGGGTGTGTGTAGCTAAGCTCTAGCTTCTCAAGGAAGTTTTCTCAAAGAAGCTTCTCAAGGAAGTTTTCTCAAGAAAGCTTCTCAAGGAAGCTACCTAGTCTATAAATAGAAGCATGTGTAACACTTGTGGTAACTTTGATGAATGAGAGTCTTGTGAGACACAACTCAAAGTTCAACTTCTCTCCCTTTTTCTTCCTTCAATTTCGTGCTCCCCCCTCTCTCTTTCTCTCCCTCTTTCTTTTCCTCCAAGAAGCACCTTCCAAGCTTCTTATCCAAGGCTC